>NC_055970.1:12336509-12451509 GCF_018492685.1 Alosa sapidissima
CAAGACAACAGATTTGGTGAGCTACATGCTAAGAAAGGCGAAGTGCCTGTAGGCCTATTTGTTTGGAACATGCTGTTTGGCATTACATTTGTGAAGTCTCCAACTCCTGATGTCACCTTAAAGTACTTGACAGGTCTGTCTTTGACAGGTGTACTTTATTATGAGGCATTTTTACTCATGTTCCAGCAATTGTGAACATCGCACACTGTGGATTCTGCACCATTTTATCTCAATTTAAGTCTATTTGAAATGGGCGATTTCTTCTTTTTTTTTAACCACAAGCTCAGCGACCCACCCAGAATGGTTCCGCGACCCACTTTTGGGTCCCGACCCACCAGTTAAGAACCACTGATCTAAATGTGCTTCCTTTGTTTCGTAATACATCCTTCAGTATTTTTAGTATTCAGATTTGTATCAGGAACCTTTGATGATGAACAATTGTGTTTTGTTTTATTTATTTTCACTCAGGGTTGCTTATAGTTTAGGTCAACAGAACTGTTCCATTGCACTCTGGAAACTACTTTTTTGAATGAGAGGATGGCGTCCTTATATTTTGCGTGTGTGTTTGTGTTGTGTTGATTACCCAACATTGTAACTTGAATCCTGACTGTTGTATTTCTTTATCTTTTTCCCTATTTCTCCCTCACTTTTTCGTTCTGTGTGTGTGTGTGTGTGTGTGCATGCAGGGCACAGGAGACCTTCCTTCAGTGGGATCAGTGTAGGAGGTTTTACAACTTCCTGATGGCTGACAACATGAAGAAGATCATCCTCTCACACAGGTACAAGCACACATTAATCGCGCTTTCACACATTAATAAGGCATTCACACATTAATCACACTTTCACACATTAATAAGACATTCACACATTAATCACGCATTCACACATTAATCATGCATTAATCACGCATTAATCATGCATTAATCATACATTCACACATTAATCACGCATTTGCAAACTTGGCCCAACCAAACTCCGCCTCACTCTCAGTGCGTGTGTGCCAGGGCATTCAGTCCTCAAGTCTTATGATTCAGCCGCTTTTGTTTTGAAAATGTCTTTTCCCTGGAGAAGAATGCATCATAGATTGCATTATATTAGATTGGTACAGCAAAGTAATAATTTCCAGGTGTTTTCTCTCTCTCTCTCTCTCTCTCTCTCTCTCTCTCTCTCTCTCTCTCTCTCTCTCTCTCTCTCTCTCTCTCTCTCTCTCTCTCTCTCTCTCTCTCTCTCTCTGGTGTTTGGTGAGGGTTTGGGGCTTGACCGCTGTGCTGGGAATGCAGGGTGTGTGTTGTTCTCAGGGGAGGCGTTCTCATTCCTACGGCTCCCCTCAGGTGCATTCCAGGCCTGCGTTAAACATGGGGCTTTAGCAAAGACAGACCAGTGGAAATAAGAACTGGAGTCTCGCCAATGAAACGTGCCTCCCTTACAACACTCGCTATTCTGCTGTCCAGTTAACACAGAATAAGCATGCTGTCTATCCTATGTTAAAGGGTTATGATGCTGACATTGCTCTTTGTGTGTGTGTGTGTGTCCGTCCAGGGGCAGCCTGTTTGGCAGCAGCTCCAATAAGATGCTGGACATCAACCTTAGCCGGCTCTACACATGCACCTCCCTCATGCAGATCGATGACAACATCATGAGGTGAGAGTTCACCTCCTGCAATGTACTCATTCGCAGTCTACCAGGGCCTCATGGATTAACAATAACCTGTTGTAGACCATGGAGTTGTAGACCATGGAGTAAGGATAAACCCAAGTCTAGATTAAGGGCCTGTCAGCCAATCACGTTTTTTGCGCTGACAGTGCCCTCAACCTCATTTTCAGAGTGCTTCAGTCAAGTGTTTATTGTTGCTAGGTTTTGATTGGTCATCGAGAGAGAAGTGACATTGACGAGCTCAGCGGTATTCAAAAAGTTGCTCAGCTGTGGAAAAAAACATTCACCGCCGAGGACTCCTGAGAGCTGTGAATGCTTAACTTCATAGGATTTGTATAGAAAATAGCTGCCAAAAAATGTGATTGGTGGACGTAGGCTCTAAGAGTAACTGTATTAACATATAAAATAAGATTGCAATTAATGTGCAACTAGTACAAAAGAAATAACTGGATGTCTTGCAGTTAGAAATAACTGGATGTCTTGCAGTTAGCCATTTCTCTGGGTAACACTTTATTTTACGGTGTCCTTGTTCCAGTGTATAGTACAGTGTAGCAACCTATGTAACAATATGTAATATCACATACTTATGTTGTCCATACATAATATATTTTTGTCTACAGATCATTAGTACACGTGTAATTAGTCCTAACCTAGAGGCCACATTGGCAAAGTATTGCAACAAGCACTTGTTATTACGCGTGTACTAATGATCTGTAAGTACACAAATATACATTATGTATGGATAACATAAGTATGTGATATTACATATTGTTATATACTGTAGGTTGCTACACTGTACTTCATTAAATAGATACACTGGAACAAGGCCCCCTTGAAATAGTTTCACCCTGTGAACCTACATCTTTCTCTCTTTATTCTTTATTCAAAACACAAAGAGCAGTCCATATCACAGTAGCTAGTTGCTACAGTAGCTATTTGGTTTTATCTTAACTTTAGGACTTTAAATTTGACTTGTAAATACCTCTCCTTGTTCTCTTCCTGCCTTCCCATCCAAAGCGCTCTTCCCATCTCATCTTGTCCTATACTGTACCTGACTGTGTTTCCTCGTGAGCCTGTCTCTTCTCTGTCTGTCTCTCTGTCCCTGTGAGCCTGGATCTGATTAAGGTTTCTCTGGCATTTTCTAGGAAATTTCATGGCCACAGTTCCCTGAAGGAATATTATGAGAAGGAGAGCTGTGTGCATTATATTCACAATGTGAGTAAATCCCCGCACCCACCCACACACATACACACACTTCTTTTATCAGACTGAGTGGGGAGGCAAGCTGCTGCAAGGACATCTGGCCAGTGGATAAACCCCCATCCTGAGAGACTCCTCTCTAAGACTGAAGTAGAGTTTGTCCAGTGGATAAACCCCCACCCTGAGAGACTTCTCTCGAAGTCTAAGATTGAAGTAGAGTTTGTCCACGCAATGAGGGAGTTGTTTGAAGGTGGTGCCTTTTTTCATTTTGCCCATTAGCAGAGAGATAATGAGAACTCTTGAAAATGGCCCATAACTTTTAGTGATTTAGTTCAGCAGTTGCTGAGTCAGGTTGTCGAGGCAGTTTTGTGCTGTGGCTGTGGGTACGTGGGTGACGTTGGCAGTTTTGTGCTGTGGGTGTGGGTATGTGGGTAACGTTGCCCGTATGTGTTGGCCTACAGGTGAACGTTCCACTGTTGCTGGTCAACTCGGCAGACGACCCGCTGGTGCACGATTCTCTGCTCACCATTCCACGCACACTCGCAGGTAAGTGTGTTTTAAACTGGAACTAGCACCAGCAAACACCAACCCCCAGCAACAACAAGCAAGTGGCAACAGTGACCATAGGCAGCAAACACAGCAACTAAGAATGTGTACAGTACTACATGTCACATGAATAATACACAGATACTGTATACTCCGCTATTCTGGTAGTACACACACACACACACACACACACACACACACACACACACACACACACACACACACACACAAACTCAAACACAAACTCGCCTGGGTATGCAGGGAAGGTTCAGGAGAAGGTCGATGTAGGGGCAGGAATGTCGGCTACTGATCTCTTGAGACTGCATCTCTTTGCGCTCTTCTCTCTCTCCCACTGTGGTCATCTCTCTCTCTCTCCCAGGAAAGACCATACTGGACATTTAGATGAAGGATTAGTGTTTCGCTTTCCTTTACTTAATTTAAAAATAATTATTGGTGTTATGAACACTGATACCAATAGATTGGCAAATAGCTAATATTGGCCAATAATATCGGAACACCAATGTATCAGTCGGCTCTAGTAAACAACTGCACTCTTTAAGCTAAGGCAAACAAACACAACCAAAAGGCGTATGTAGACACAGCTGTTATATATCCGATGCTTAACACAAGGCGTTATGTTAGATCAAGTGTACAGCAAGTAAAACACAACCAAAAGGCGTATGTAGACACAGCTGTTATATATCCGATGCTTAACACAAGGCGTTATGTTAGATCAAGTGTAATCAAGTGTACAGCTAAAACTTTAAGACATTTGAAGGTTGGGAAAGTTGGGAAGCATGAAGGCTGTAGGAGGAGGAGGAGATTCTGCATCATATAAAGAATGAAGCATGAAGCTCATTAGTGTGTGCCAAGACCTCTGATCTGTAGACGGTGTGTTTTCCCGGCCTCGTGTCCGGTGTCTTTCTATTTGGGAATGAGTAGAAATGAAGCTTTGGCTATGATCGCACTAAGACGTGTTTAGCAACTCGGTTCAGCCCAGTTTGTCGTCTCAGCCGAAGCGCTCTCAAAGTCACTTGTCAAGCAATAAACCCACTGGCATGAAGCAGGATAGAACAGTGCCAGGCTCTTGAGTCCCAGTGAAGAGCTCCTCGAGCCCACTCAATGCCAGGCTTGCATGGCGACCCGTCTTCAGATTATAGACATGAGAGGATTTTAGATCACAGGGGTGTCATGGCCAGTGCCAGACATCTCTCCGTCCTCCCCCGCTTCCCGAAACACGTCCCCGTCACACCTGTGACTACCTCCCCCCACACCCTTCACATGCCTCTGACCGTTTTAGCACGCTGAGGACATCACTGCTTAGTCATCCGCTTAGGCCCCCTCATGACAAACTCAAAAACAAACTGGCTAAAGTGGTTGTCAGATAGAGCCTCTCAATTTTCCAAAACTGGATCAACGTTGCCATTTCTAGAATGGTACAGGTCAGTTGTGGGACTCCCAAGTGGCTCCTGGTGTTGACCACTCGGCTGGCGTGCGGAATGTGGAATGTGAACCCGGGCGGCGGGATGTTATTTACAGGAGTGGGCTGGCGTGCGTGTCATGGGCTGGAGGAATCGCTTCCTACTCTAGAGTGTGTTGATTTATCGGCTCCTCAGCTGTTTGGGGTTTTGGGGGAGTCGGGTTACCGTGGTTACTGGCAGGCCAAGGGTCTGCGTCCTTTGCCCCAGAGATGCCTGCTTACTCGCCTGGCATGACACAGAAACGTCACGTGGCACGCTAGGAAAATACTGGAAATGCTGAAATGCGCACACACACACACACACACACACACACAAACAAATTCTGGCTGAAGATAGGACACAAAGAGACAAATGCACAGACAGAATTTCTGCAGCTGCCAAGGTACATAAGGTTGCGTAAGAAAGGAAGGCCATAGATGCTCTGATATTAACAGAGTACATAAGGTTGCGTAAGAAAGGAAGGCCATAGATGCTCTGATATTAACAGCATGCTCTGCTTATCAGGCTTGTCTCTTTGCACAGGCTTACTCCGTGCTCTCTTCTGTGGGATAGATTTGATAGTCTTGCATAATGTACGCATAAGGTCACTGTTCCAGCCCAGGAATGCATGTGTGTCCACACACACAGACTAGAGTGCAAATGCAGGACGTGAGGTGGACACGCAGTACAATAAACAGTGCACTGCACACATATTCACAGTTAGACTTAACTAGACAGTATGTAGTCCTTAAACTGATGGTGAAATGG
The DNA here is from genome assembly GCF_018492685.1 of Alosa sapidissima. Lineage (NCBI taxonomy): Eukaryota > Metazoa > Chordata > Actinopteri > Clupeiformes > Clupeidae > Alosa > Alosa sapidissima. The sequence continues at coordinate 12,342,137 of NC_055970.1, forward strand.
TTTGCTTCTATGTGATTTACAATGCCCCAGTTATTTGTTCTCTGGTTAATTTTCCAATGACTTCACCAGTGACCAATGTTGAGCAGAAATTAGAAGATCAATTTAGAAGATGACCCCCCCCCCCCCCCCCCCCCCCACACACACACACACACGCACCTCATCCTCTTCCCCACCTGTCTGTTTGTGTGGGACTGTGATCCAATGTGTTGTTTTGTAATGCTGGGGATTGGGCTTGTAGATTGATTGAGAAAGTCTGCCCCCCCCCCCCCCCCCCCCCCCTCCCTCTCTCTCTCTCTCTCTCTCTCTCTCTCTCTCTCTCTCTCTCTCTCTCTCTCTCTCTCTCTCTCTCTCTCTCTCTCTCTCTCTCTCTCTCTCTCCTGTAGAAAAGAAAGAGAATGTGGTGTTCGCACTGTCCCTGCACGGCGGGCACCTGGGCTTCTTCGAGGGCGCCGTGCTCTTCCCGCAGCCCCTCACCTGGATGGACAAGGTGATCTTGAGCTACGCTAACGCCATGTGCCAGTGGGAGAAGCAGAAGCCTCAGTGCCTAGGCAGCGGCGGGCACACCGCTACCGCCACGTGCCAGGAAGAAGCCACGCAATCCTAGAGGGCACTGGACAGGCCTCTCTGACCCCCCCCCCCCACACCCCACATCCCACTCCCCACTCCCCACACCCACCAGGCTGCCCACTCGCCCAGCCATGTCTATTCTCACTGTGCTTCTGTGCCCACCGCCCTCCCCAGAATTTGACCTTTTGTCCCTTGAAGCCTCACATGGCGTTGAAGCCTCACCCCGCTGTCCTCCGAGTCACCCACATCACCTTACCTGCGAAAGCATCCTGAGGAGTTTTCCTTCGATGCCTTTGTGCACGTGGCAATTTTGTTTGAAGAATGGGAGAACGATTTTTTTTTTTCTCTGTCATTCTTGAAAAGTCTCCTCAACTTTCCCAGAGAGGGGAAGTGTGAGAGCGAGGGAGAGAGACAAACCACGTTGACCAAAACAAGACTCGAAGAAAAAAAAAAAAAAAAAAACAGGAAAAAAATGTACCACACAAGTGACTTGTCGTTATGTTTGGAGAGCACGGGCACCATCATCTCAGTTCCTGAGACCATGCGGAGGACCAAAGGCCTCCGTCTTCATAGAATGACTCTCGCTGTGGGACTCCCACAAAAGGCTGGCCAGACAGAACCCGGCCCGCCTGCTTCCCAAAGGACATCCAACAGAAATGCACATTCTGCTCAACAAACAGCATCTAATCTACAATGGGTTAGCCAGCACTGTGTGGTTCTGCGGGAAAATGTAGTGTGTGTGTGTGTGGGGGGGGGGGGTCTCCAGAGTTTAAGGTTCTTGCTGTAGTTTTTTGACCTTTAGCTCTGTACTACAAAACCAACAGTTGTGCTTCTCTTTCACTAAAAGTGTAAAAAGGTGAAACCCTTTTTCATGTTGGGATCGAGCGCTTCCCCCCTGACCACGCTGAACATGCCAGTCCTGCCACCTTGCCAACACATGTTTGAGCCTCGGTAACACATTCCTGCAGATCACCTCAGCCTGATCCAGTTTTCTTACAAAAATATACAAAAGCACTTTAATTTCTTCTGCCATGAAAATGTCTTCTTGAAAGCCTAGCTAGATGAGGCGTTTTTGTTTTTTTCTCTAGGATGAGTAGGATGTGTTAGTTGAGCCAAGCCAGTGGAGGGCAGATGGGCATGGGTAGACATGAGAGACCGGTCAGCTGAGCAGTTCCTGAACCTTTCCTATATGAGAACCATCAGTCATGTGACATGTTTGGAGTCAAATGGACCTCAACAACTGCTCTTAACAAACTTATCACTTATGTGATTCTTTTTGTATCTTAAAATACTTCCCAGCACTGTTTCTTGTAGAATGCAAAACAGAAATCAAATTAATCATTCTACAAATTCTTTATTGGTCACTAAATGGACCTCTGGAATTTAGTGAGATTCCAAAGTTCTTATCTATGACTAATACAGTGTTTTTGTTGACTAGATGGTTAGAAACTGCTATTCTGTAGGCCAGTTCAGTCCTGCTGTGGCCTGATGACCTATTGATCTCTCGTGTTCACTCGAATATGATGCTATTTCTGTGGCCAAACCTGTAGTGTGCTCCACATGTGTCTCCTGTAGTTAGACCCGCCAGTGTGCTACTGGAGTTGTCCTGTGATCGAGTGTGTTCTCTCCAAACACACCACTGTTTGGAGAGCCACTCCGTTGGAGGCATGTTCCAGAACGTTGAAGAACCCAATGGCCTGTGAGGACAGGGTGTTCTAGCAGGTGGTTCTAGAAGCTTCAGGTCATTTTTTTTGCCCTGTGAAGCATGTAGTCCAGACTGTAGCATTTGAAATGTGATCTGAATAGACATGTCCTGGCCAGAAACAGACAGGCATGAGTAACTGGTACCTCTGAGACACTGGTCCCATGACAGCTGTTTTGTAGACTTGGACCCCTAAGCTGCATGGCTTGGACCTTTTTGTTTTTGAAGAGGTGGACCTTTAAATGAAGATCTATGTTTTCATTCCCCAGTGTGAATCCATTTGAACCTTTTTTGTTGTTTATTGTTGTGTACCGTGCGGAATGGCACTGAAAAGCATGCATGTCTGGTTTTAAAAGTTGCGTAGATAGATTGTGTGGATGTGTACACATTCAGAGGTGGATAGCGAGTCTGACCTGATTTTTGGAGAAGTGCTCTAATCGCACTTAGTTCTGGTGCCTGTTGGCATTCGTTTTGTGCTGTTTGTCTTTGGTGCAGTGAAGACAGTAATGCAGGAGGTCTGTCTTCCAAATCAGGGCATAGTACATGACTTCATCTGCCATTATGGAACTTGTATTTAGTTTAAGTTCTCTTGACCAGTGCATCCTTCAGACAAATCACCCATATGCCCATGTGCACCCAGCAAGCTCATGGCACTCGGTAGTATAGGGTTAGACGGGGGAATAAAGCCCAATCCGGTTCCGCATATTCTAAACGGCTCTTGAACAAACATGGTATGAGGTAGTCTTCTCTGGGAGACTCTGGGACTAAAACATGTTATTTGGTCATAGGAAGCTTCAGGAATAGCCAAGGCAGTGCATCTCTTTTTTTTATTTCTATGTCGTCACAACCTTTTGGAAGGCCAGGACGCAGGCAAACCTCACTGTAATCTGCCATCCAACATCAGTGGTGCGTCTTTGCTGCAATGACTCCCCCTGCTGTCAGTTGTTTGTCATCAGCTCTAGTTTAGGAAGAGAAGTCACTTGAGAGACGCTGACCAACTCCCACATTTCTAGTCTATCAAGAGTTAAACTGATGAGGGAGCTTATTTTGTCAGTGAAATGCTAATCAACCATGCTCAACAGACACCACCCTCCCCCAACACACTTCCTTCCTTCAGAAGCCCACCAGGGGGCCGGAACCCTCTATGTTTGACTTCCGTAAGGTTCTGGTCTGACCCGCCAGCATAGTGCGTCCTGGTTTCAGACAGACCCAGCTGCAAACCACATGAATGAGGGCATAACGCTTTTTTTTTTTTTTAAAGAATGTCTCACCTAACTTTGCACAGTAAATGCTGGCGATTTCTTGAGATATCTGCTCAGAAACTCCTCTTCAAGGTTATTTTTTTGTTCCGTTAATTTTTTGTTTCACATTGTTTTTGTATTTTATACTATTAATAATTATTACCTGTTGTTTATTTGCTTGTGTAAGTGTTATGGGGAAAATGTTATTTGAGTGTTGTTTTGAATGGACACTGGTGTATGGACGCATCATATCACCATTGCTGGTTATATACCAAATCACTAAATCACCAACGTAAAGAAAATGACAAAGCGAAGATAATATGGAAATAATAAAGAGAAATTAATAAAGTTAAGTCATATATGCAGATATGTGCATATGTATGTAAAATATACAATATATTTATAGTTATGTTATTGGGACCAGGGGCAATCTTACAGAATTATGGGAAAGCAATAATGTGTAATACTCCTCATGCTCAACGCCAAATGAGACAATGACAGAGATTTATTACGGGCACAGAAAGGTGAAACATTAATTTCCAAAGTCACACAGGATACAAAATATTGAATAATGTAGTAGGTATCATTAAAATAAATGACTCCTCAAAAAAAATTCAGAACCAAATGCACCATAGTTCTTTGATAGACAATGGTACCACATGTTGTGGGGCATGTCCCTGCAACTTACCAATAGAGTTAAAAGTTTTCTGTAAATAGCAGGGGCTAATGAAGAGCTGTAATTCTGCTTCAGCCCACACTACTGGCCTCTACATCCTACTGAAGGGTAGGAGGCTGAATATTGGGCCTTTCTTGGAAAGCTGCAGCTCAAACTAAAAAGACTAATTCACCTTGTTTGTACACTCTGCGCTCTGAGATCTTCTGAGCCTCCTGCTGCTCGTCCCCACGAGCCACCTGTCAAACACACTGCTTCTGTAGTTTTCAGTCTTTGCTCATCTCAGGGAGAAGAGTTTCATGACACTGTTGCTTGCATTTATGTTTGTGAGAAGTAAGAAATAGCTGTAGTGGTTAAAACGGAAATGTTGGACAGAAAGTGCTCTGTTAGACAGGTGCAAAACGTGTTGTGAGAAATTCATGCAAGTTTCATGCTTGGTGGATTTTTTTTTATGTAGGCCTCAGTGTTCTTGAAATCTTCTCCTTACTTTAACAATTCCATTCAGATATAGATATGTGACTGTTTTGGAGTTGCAATCCTGATTGAAATCTATTTTGGGCCTTCAGCTGTGACCGTACCATGAGTTGAGATCACCAGTGTGTTTTTGTTTGAGGGAGAAGATAAACAAACATGGTGTGTGATGTAATAATTTATGAGAATATGGTTATTGTGTTCCACAAATAAAATATTTTCTTGTAAATGTTTGTGCTGTGCTCTTTGCCCATACAGTACCAAGATGGGAGTTATATTCCCATCACCTGCCCTCTATCTGATTTAATATGCGCCCAAGGTTCTACTGCAACACTTCATACTACACAGAGTTCTTTGGTAGAGCAAACACATACAGGCTGCCAATAGGTATATAGAACATATTGTAACAGTGATGTATCAAAGTGATTCATTTGTATGGACCCTTTCAAGAGAGTTCCATTATCAGCATCATAGTTGGCCCCACAAGACTTCCTTTTTAACATTCCATATGTTATCTTAATGCAGAGGAAGTAGATTGGGGCCCAAATAGAACGTTCAAGCATTGTTTTTGTTTACCTTGTTGAAAGGGTCTATATGCAATTGTATTATATCCAACATTATTCTCAGCCTTTTTTTTCCCGATTGGACCGTGTCATCATTGATTCCATATTCCTCACCTAGTCCTATTAAGATCATTGAGCACTGCTCAGTTTTTCTAATGCACACACTGACCTCAGGTATCACGGAAAGATGTTTCACCTGGCAAAGACTAATAGCAGAGCTCTATAGAAACACAGAAATGAACTTTCGACAAAAGAGTTTTGGTTTGCACATATTTTATTGAAAATGTTACAGCTCACCTGTCAAACTACAGGAGCAGACCTCTAATCAGTAATCAACACACTAAGAAGAAAATGCTCCTAATGACAAACTGCTCTCGAGAGTGAGTAGGCCAAAGAGGTGGCCAGAACCACTGGGGTGGCCCCTCTGATACCAGGAGCCTGGGAGGGGCTCGCAGGTGAGACCTGCTAATGGTGCAGCTCGGCCCAGCGGGGGGAACTGGAAACAGACCTTCACATGATATCAACGTCTTTCTAGTGTTTTTAATGCTGCCAACTTGACAGTGCCATCGGTAAGAGGGAAGTATGGCTCTTCATGGAGAACAATAGTGAAACCACTCCATTATGTGTGTGTGTAAATAAAAACAGGTTTATAGGGAACAAGAAAACATTTGATAATGTATTATTGGACTCCATTGTTGTGCCATGTCCAGTATGTGTACGATTTAGTCAGCTAGAAAGAGTTAACGTCAGCATTCAGTGGTGCGTCAGAACTTCTGTCTCCTCTTTAGCTAAGCACTTCAATCTCATAGTTCTATTTATGATTAATTACAACTCTAGTCTTTAATAGCATCTCAGTAGAGACCGAATCAGCCTGAGGCTTTAGTCTACAATATACCTAGAAATATAAGGCAAAACAAAGAACAGGAAAACAATAAACAAAAATGATTGCATTTGTAAGATTGTTGACCTCTGTCTTATCTTCACCAAACTTTCCCTCTGGACATCCTCAGAGGGTCTGCTGGGTAATCGTGGTGTGCTGCCATTTTTTATTTGAACAACCTCTACAACTCACCCTCTACTAGACGACTCACTTTGTACAATACTTACTTTATCCCATGAATACTTTTAATACAACAAACTCCCCGTGTTTAAAACCTTTCTTCATGGTTCCCCCTACGACAACATTCCTACAGCTTTCTTGCGTACTCGTGGGAGTCAGAGCGGGTCTTCAGTTGGCGACAGAGGTCAGGAGGTTAAAGGGCTGTGTCCTCGGAGCCGAAGAGCTTCACGGCGGTGGCCTTTCCTTCGCAGTCGGAGCCTTTACCGCCAAAGTCTGCTGGGAGGATCTCGGGGTCGAACTCCTTAAAGTAGTTGTCCAGCTCCTCCCCATGAACAAACACCTGAGGCGAGGACAAGGATTCACACATGGATCAGTGTGATGTGCCGTGTGATTAACATCATAATACAAAATGTTTGTATGGGTAAAATGTCCTTCTGTTATGATGTTCTTCTACCAGAGTGAAGCTGGTTTTAAAAAAGTAACAAAATCAGTCTCACATTGATACTCATACAAATAAAAAAACTACTGTGATACAGTGCGTGTGTGTAATTTCAGGTATATGACGGCGTTTGGTACAGTGCGTGTGTGTAATTTCAGGTATATGACAGCGTTTGGTGGGGCTACAGGTCTCTGATCCTAAACAGCCACAGATCCCCCACGCCTCCTGCAGCTGAGAGACAGGCATATCCCCCACGCCTCCTGCAGCTGAGTGACAGGCATGCAAGTCTCACCCTCTCCAGCAGCTTGCTCTTCATGAAGGGCTTGACCACGTTGTAGGTGGTGGTGAAGTACCAGGGCTGGTGGATGACGTGCACCGCCTTGAAGCGGGCAGGGAATGAGTCCTGCACACATGGAGTCACACAGACCACCACACATCAGTGATTTACCACTGGAGGAATGGCCAGAGGCCAAAGGGCATATTACAGAATTGATATGCTATTAGCAAATAAACTCCTCTAAAATGCACCGCCTCAGAGATCCAGTCACTCACATACTGCATGCATTGGAACCGCATCTTTGTTACATTGAGGATACATGTTTGAAGGCATTTAAGGACATTAATGACATTAGACACCAACATTCTGTTTAGTTTCTTAAATATATTTTAGAAATATATATTTTTGTCTCGGCAGATACACTCCTGTGAGCATATTTATCTGCAGGTATTTACGTGTATGTATGTTTGTGTGTAACCTGCAGCATGTCGTCCATCTTCTTGAGCTTGGTGTGTGTGTGTGTGTGTGTGTGTGAGAGAGAGAGAGAGAGAGAGTTTGTGTGTGTATGTATGAGTATATGTAACCTGCATGCAGTATGTATGAGTATATGTAACCTGCTGCAGCACAGGTGTGTGTGTGTGTGTGTGTGTGTATGAGTATATGTAACCTGCAGCATGTCCACCATCTTCTTGAGCTCAGTGTGTTTGATGCCTGACGCATGCTGCATGGTGAAGCCTTTGAAATTCTCAATCAGGCAGAAGCCGTTGATCTGTGTCTCCTCATTTTCCAGAAGCTTCTCCAGGATAACACAGTATGCACGCAGCACCTGCATGAGGTTTCCAAACACACACACACACACACACAGATCAGTAAGCTAAATATACTCTGTTATCTTTCAGAAAGAACAAAGCAATTGAAGCTGAATCTAGAAAAGTAAATATATAATTTAACAGTACACATTTCAAAGTAAGACAAGCACATAAATAATGAAGGAAGAGCCTCTGAAGGTCAGTGCTCTATTGCCTGATGCCTTTGTTTGTTCTGCTACATCTACTCCCTGCTGTTTCTGAGGCTCTGGTTTCTGCTGGTTTGTGCTGTCCATTCCTAAGACTGGCCGTAGTAATCAACCATCCTGATCACCTCATCAAAGGTGACCTCTTCCAGGTCCCAATTCTCGATGTTGAAGAGCAGCACTACATGGCCGAAGCGGTCTCGGGTGGAGAGGATGCGTGGGTAACCGGCCTCGATGGTGCTGCGGACCGCCTCTGGGGTCATGTTCTCAAACAACTCAGGGTAGTCCTTACGGAACTTCACATAACCTGGGAGAGGACAAGGAATTTCACACACACACAGAGTTCAATTCCTGGTGCTGTAAGTAAGTGTGAGGCTTTCTCACAGTGGCCAATCAACAACCAAGCCCATTTAACATCACACAACATGACAACAACCAAGCCTATTTAACATCACACAACATGACAACAACCAAGCCCATTTAACATCACACAACATGACGTGGGATACAACAACAATGCACATTTGGCAGGCGACAGGCGCAAAGGCATCGCACGTCGTATCCGGGATCCATAAAGGCCCTTGGCCTGAATGCTCAACCAAAAAACCAAGGCAGCAAAAATGGCAACAACAAAGCTGTCTTCGTACACAGCAAGTAGGCTTCTTTAGAAAGTGAGACTCCCGATACGTCTCGGCTCGTAGACCTTCAACCAAAGAACCAAAACCGCAAAAACATCACCACCAACAAGTCACCATGCTATGGTCACTGCACAGTAGAGGGGGGGAAGGGACTTTGATGGAACCATTTATTGTTCTTTTTACGGCCTTAAAATGTGTCTATTTAGACTTAGATACCTTTATAGTAACTTCATTAGCCTCTAAGTAGAGAAGTACCTTGTTTAGCTCTTGTCAATATATAGTCATACATTAGGGAGTCCCACTGTGGGGCCAAGTATGTGCTTCATTACATTCAGGTAATCAGCCCATTTCACAAGATGGGCCGCTGTGTAAATCAACTTCCTGTGGAACAGCACAGTCCCATAGAGAGCAAAAGAAAAGTCCACAAGAAAGACAAAAGCAGGAAGATGTTTTACCCTGCCAATTAAGGCATCATTAACATCAACGAGGCCGGACACCTGGACACTGTGAAATAGGCTTTTTACTCTGAAAGTGCTTTTCCCCAAGCAACAAAGGGCAAAATGCTGTCCTGGAAGTTCATGACATAAACCCAGCAACAAACACTGGCCACTCAGATTGTGGTTTCCTTTGTGCAGAGGTAACATAATGGCTACTCTGTCTGTCTCTCTTGCTTGTTTTCCTAGAGGTCTTGGTGATCAAAGCACACACACACACACACACATACACACACAATTGTTGGAGTCCAATTAACCTCTGAGAATTAGAACATACTCACACTGCATTCTGCATTCCTTTCCCACAGGTCCTGCGTGTGTGTGTGTGTGTGTGTGTGTGTGTGTGTGATTATGAGGGGGAGAGTTAAATGTATGTGTGTGTGTGTGTGTGTGTGTATTCACATGGTCTCTCTCTCCCACAGTGAGACTGACCAGTTCATGCTGGGTCAGGTGCAGTGATGTGTGCTTCTGTTGCTGACATGTTATTGGGGTGCAAGTATGCAAGTCTGCTGACTGCACTATGCACAGTGCTATATATATTGTGTGTATAGTGTGTGTGTGTGTGTGTGTGTGTGTGTGTGTGTGTGTGTATGTGTGTGTGTGAGAGAGAGAGAGAGAGAGAGAGAGAGAGAGAGAGAGAGGGACTGAAAGGTTGGTAGAGTCCATCTCGTTTTCTTGCTCTCTCTTCTGTCCTCATCACTCTTTTGCACGTTTCCCAGCCCCCCCAGCCCCCCCCCCCCCCCTCTCCTGGTGAAAATAAACCATGCCCCCATTTGTGCACAAAGCCCCTCTTTGTGGCCTTTTGAAAAGGGCCCAATTAATGGGCCGCATTCTGCTCTCCTCGTCATGGCTGTGAGCATGATTCAAAGATGCACAAACGCAAATCAAAGGGACATTCCACCGACGCCAGATTACACAAACTATCCCACAATGCATCGTCATAGAAACAGAATGCCTGAGTGCACCTCGAGCTGACAGCCAGCATCACAGCATTCAGCAGAGAGGGTGCAGAAACAAAGAGGTTATGATGATGATTCCATAATGCTTCATTCACTGGACAGTCATGAAAGGCCTACTGTATGCACCCCATACTGTTAGTGTGTAGGAAGAATGTGTTACATGTGCAATTAAACAGAAATGGAAGTGTGACAACGACAAGAGCTCATAGTAGATTGATTCTTTTAAGGAATGTTGCTTTATCTATCTTAAATGATTGCATTCAAAATGACTACTGCAGTGTTTTTTGTAATGTTTTCTGCAGGCACATATTGCAGTCATGCCTGTCTGCAAAAAATGGATTGCATGTAATATGCTTTCCTACAGAACAATGCCTATGCAGCAGGTAATTAAAGTAACTAATGGCCTCCTGTTTTATCCAATGAAAAATAATGACACCAACCGAAATACTTGACTTAACCGTAAGACTTGAGAAAGGCCACAGGCCGAAACGCTGTTTGTATTAAACTACTGTTATATGAGCTGCTAGAGTGTGCGGTCTCCCTTTTGGCCTTCACACCATACTGCCAAGCCCAGCTATTCTGTCATTGTGCTGTGGGATGTGCTGTATGTAGGTCTATAATGGAACATGGAAACATAATTTACCCTTCATAAGATCGTGAGATCGACCCACGTCAAACTTGCGTGCCCGGATGAACCTCAGGAGGAGGGGGTCGGGTTTGTCCCCAAACTTCTCCTGCACGGCCTTGGCCAGGTCATCTCCCTCGCCGGCCTTCTCCTTCATGAGGGCTCTCAGCTCCTTCAGAGAGGATGTGCGCCTCTCGGGAGTCTCGTTCAACTCGTCCTTCGCCTGTGATCAGAACACAACAAGACCAGGGGGTTATGTGGACGTGGAGTGTGAGTGTGTGTGTGGGGTGGGGACTCACACTGTATGTGTTACCCTTATGTCCTTTATGGGTGTGTGTGTGTGTGTGCGTGCGTGCGTGTGTGTGTGTGTGTGCAAAATAGTTTCCTACTGTATGTAAAGGTGATATAGGTTACTCTGAGAAATGTCCTTTGGGTTTTCTGTGTATCACAGTGTGTGTGTGTGTGTGTGCCACAACAAAAGCATTTTCGATTCATTAGAAGTGAATACATGTTTTAGAAATGAAATTTGCAGACGCTGTTAGTGTGTTTATATTTGGGGATGTGTGTGAACTGCCTCTGACGGTACCTTCTGGACGGTGTGGTCCGGCAGCTTCTTGCAGGGTCCAAACACGGGGCCGTGGTCCTTGACCGTGAGGTGTTCCAGCTTGGCCCGCAGGGCTTGCTCCTCCTCTGACACCATACGGAACATCCCCGTCTGGAGAGGGGGAGAGAGAAACCAAGGACACAGAGCTGTCATTAAACTGGACACCATAGGGAACGTCCCCGTCTGGAGAGGGGGAGAGAGAAACCAAGGACACAGAGCCGTCATTAAACTGGAGCCCAGGCCATTACAGTGGAGAAGGAAAGGCTACTGGACAAAAATGGCAAAATGGACAAAAAAAGTAATCTGTTGTCTGTGGCACTTTTTCACCCCAAACCTCACTAAACACAACCTGCTTTTGATCCAAAATTTTTTAATTCAATTGTATGCATGGCTCTTCCCACACCCAAACACACACACACACACACACACACCCTGTTGCCTACTCCGTCTCCCCCAGACCCCCCTCCAACAGCCCCTCTTAATCCTCCTCACATGATTTGGGCCTGAAGGCAAAATCACTCCTCTCAACCTGAAGGATCAAAATCACTCCTCTCAACCTGAAGGATCAAAAACACTCCTCTCAACCTGAAGGATCAAAAACACTCCTCTCAACCTGAAGGCAAAAACACTCCTCTCACCCTGAAGGATCAAAAACACTCCTCTCACCCTGAAGGATCAAAAACACTCCTCTCGACCTGAAGCCAGAGGGATTGTGCCCATCCTACAGACTGACTTTCTGCAGATGGGGGGGGGGGGGGGGGGCTTTAAATGCTCCCTGAGCATCTGCCTTGATAATTATTCTAGATTCTATATAAATAAACTTGACTTGACTTGACTAAGTGTTGTGTGTTAAAGTCGGTACTTAACAGTGAAAAACAAGTTTGCCATATGACCCTCTGGGGACACCACACTGGGGATGTGGGTGGTTTTGGGGTCAGGTAGGGATAATAGCATGAACGTGACATGTCAACAAGGTTACTTGTACACTTATAATATACTTATTCATGCTATAGAAGTACTAAGGTGCCTCTTTTACTGTGAGAAAGTATTATGTAGTGTGAGCATAAGATATAAAATGATGAAATAATTTGTGCAATAAATACAATTATCACATGCCAGTTATCACATGCCACATTCAGTTAACATGCAATAGGATGCTACTTTATTGTACTGTTTGTGGAGCTAGACTGAATGATACTTACAGCAGCCATTCTCTCAGCTCCTTAGACAGACTCAAACCCTGCGGAAATAAAAACAATGCTTGTGATTACATTCCAGAATCAGCTTATCAGCTGTCAGTGGTCCCAGACTATTTGATCCAGGTCTTCTTTAAAGCCTGTTTAGCCCATTTTCATCTCTACCCTGCGTTCCCACCAGCACAATAGAGAGAGTCAGTGTAGTGAGCTAGCGAAGAGAAAGGTTTACATTAATCCTGTTTCAGGTCTCCACACAGAGCCTCTTATGTCTGAGCAGTCATACAAACACATCGGCCTTATGAGGCCAGCAGCATCTTATTCAACACACCATCTCTATCTCTCCCTCGCAGTAACTCTGAATGAGGACAGGATTATCATCTGTTGTGACATTTTGCAGTCTATTGTTTTCCTCGTGTTGCAATAATATACTGCACTTACATGTGACATGAAAATTGTGCTAATAGAGATGAAAAAGTATTGTTTCTTCTCTAAAGGCAACTTAGGTCTCGTTAGTAAAATTAAGTCCCATCATTTTATGTTTCAGTCTTTCACAAAACATGTTACATGACCTGTTTATAATATGAATGATTAATATGAATAATTAACATATATGTAATTACTTCATGATACATTGTACAACTAATTAAAACAAATAACACCTGTGTTCTTGCCAGTGTCCACAAAAATAGAATACTATGGTTTTCACACTTCTTATATATTAGTAATTATAGTAATTAAACACTATTACACATTGAAACTTCATTTGATCCAAGCCTTCATAATAATGTAAGTTTAACATTATAAACAAAGCCTAAAAGTAACCGTATAAATCACTATGAAGCCCTGTCCAACAGAAAGTCAGAGGCTTACCTTGATGTGGAGGACACTAGAGCACTGCAGGCAGGGCAGGAGTGAGAGGGATAAAAAGAGAGAAAGAAACAGAGAGATTTGGGGGGAGGAGAGTGGAGACTCTGTGGAAAGAGGAGGAGAGGAGAGGAGAGGAGCAGAGCTGACTGGGGGGGGGGGGGGGGGGGGGTGATCCGTAGCGTCTCTCTGTATGGAGATAAGCCTGTCACACAGCATCACAGCAACCTCAGGCTATCCACGATACACACTCTCCATAGAACACACACACACACACACTTCCTGATCGGAACTAGACACTCACCAAGAATCCCTGTTGTTACTGTCAGGTATCCCTGTCACTGCACTACTCAAGTGTCCACACAGGACTGTGACAGGAGTCACAGAAACGTAAAAATAAAACAACACTTGTTCTCATCACTTGGATTTTCACACGACCACCGGTCATACATCTGTGAAAGACAGATAACAGGCGGACATCTGTAACAGACAGACTGGCAAAGACCAGGCGCCTGGAAATAACAGAGGAGCTGAGAAGAGAGAAGGCTGTGGAAATTAATTCTGTCACCTCACGTCTTTGATTTATGATCTTAGTTTTTTAATGTACTCTTTCACTGAACTGTTTGGATAGTCTGTCACTTGAGAGAGAATGTTAGTATCACAGTAAACAGCAAATGCATTATTTCCCATTTTGACTGCTGTGTGGTCGATCGAGCAAAGCTGCAATCACAGACCATTCTGTCTAACCTTTGACCTAAAACTGGGTTTATACTGTAAGCAGCTCATCCTGGGTCATCCAAATGACCTCAATAGAGTGACACAAAAACAGGGCAGAAAGAGAGATGTTTACATGTATGCTGTGATAGAGAGGTTCGTGCTTATGCACATGCACCCATCTACACTTCCTGGAGTGCTCTATCATATGCAACATCCGTCTCCATGACTCAGCTGTCTCTAAGTGCATCTGCCTCCGTCAGGTGCAGCAAGGTCATGCTCGCTCTGTTTTGACATTTACCAAGGTGAGCTCATCAAGACATGATTCCCCGCCCCTTCCACCTCCTATCCCATCTCACACACACACACACACACACACACACACACACACACACACACACACACACACACACACAATGCTTGACTAATATGTTTTGGAACCACATGAACATCTAATAATTGTGAAACACTAGCTTTCTAGCTTGTCTCTGACAAGGATTTGGCAATGGAGGTCATGTGAGGTGCACCCAGAACAACAGAGAAATCATTACTTATATTACACTTCTTGGCCAAGGCAGCTGACCGTGTGGTGTGGAACCAAACCTCTTTCTCGCACCAAGTGCATTACATGGAATTTGATGCTGTAATCCTTAATGCTGTAATATTTAAGCGTCTTTATCTCACTCAGTTGTCCACGCAACCTGGGCGGGGTGCAATTTCTCTGATTACTACCACCTGATAGATGACCTAATGCAGGCCCAACACACCTCACCACAGCACAACATTCATTAATTAGCACCTTTATGGTGGAAAGCTGTAACGCACACCAAGATGAGGTGCTGGCTACCGGTGTGTATATCTAAAGTAAGAGAACGAAGGTGCCGCACACTGTATAAGTAAGAGAAGGAAGGTGCCACACAATTAAAAAAACGTTTAATAGGCGATAAAGTAATGCTGTAATGCGATCTGATGAAGGCCTTGTTAGTCAGGGGGCCAATTCTGAAAAGGCCTTCCGTTAAGACCTTTGCGGACATGTTTTGGTACAAGCTGTCACCCTATTTTTTTAAGTAGAAGACACCCATAGGTAAGATATTAGGGTGGTTGTCAAGCTGAAATTTTTTGTGTGTGACTTGTACAAGCAATTTCAGGCCAATTTTTTGGTTTCCTGCTCAACACGACATGCCAGCAATAAATGTTGAATATCTCCACAACCACAAGGACCATATACATAAAAAAGGTATCAAATGAAAGCTAACACTCATGGGCTGTCTGCAGAAGTGTCAGAATTGACATTTATTGTACAGTGTAAGAGACAACAGAACTAGAACATGAAAAAAACTATCTCCGCCTAAAGAGAACCAGTTTTCAAAGTGAATATCAGCTTGGAAACATAACATAGCATCAATCAGTACCCCTATCTATGGGAATGAGTCAAGCCAAGTTTAAAGCTTGTAGGGAGAGACAGTGCAATACTGCACAAGTTATAATTCTTTAATGTCAAGGCGGAAATGTAGAACTGTAGATGGTGGTCTATGGTGCTATTTTACTTCATTAATGTACCAGGTTGTAACACAAATTATATTTAATTAAAATATCACTATAGTTATTAATTCTAACATTACTGCTCTCTCACTTCTTTAGGGTTAGGGGTAAGTAACTAGTTAGTAGTAATAACTATATAATAGTCGTATGGCAAAGGTATGTTTTCCCCCATCCAAGCAGTGACTCTCAGGTAGGCAGCCAACAGAAGGCACCCAGGGACCATGTCCATGTGCTCAGTCTGAGTCCTGGTCAGGGACACAAAAGAAGAGTTTACTGTTTTGATAATGAATACCTTCCCAATACAAAACATGCATGCATGCATCCAAGGGCATAATATAAATCTAATCTACAAAACAGGAAAAACAATATCATGCAGAATAATCTGAAACAATATAGTTGCTAGCCTAAAAATCTAGACGCACCCTAGCGGCAACAAATTACATTTGCTGCCAGGGCTAGTCTAGCAACTCTCCGTTGGCTTGTGAGCTGGAAAAATTAAACTTCTATCAGGCCAATCAAATTGTTAGGCGGGCTTAACATAATGATTGATGGCAGAGTTGCAGCGGTTTGGCTTGAATTCCCTGCTACTTGAAAACAAAGAAGATGGATCTTGCTGTTGGCGAACAGCTTGACACGAGTTAAGCTTTTTTTAAGTTAGCAAAAGTTTAAACTAGCCAACTAGCTCCACTGGTGGGAAAATGCATGGGACTTGTTCTAGCGCTGCCCTATTGCGTGCAGAGGGAATTTGAAAGACAACCGATTATCCCGCCCCTCGGACTGAGCACTGCGAACGGTGAGTGCCCAGACCCTACATTTTAATGTGGGTCTGGCTCGTCAGGCTATATAGTTGCATATAATGTGGCAAAACTCAATAATAATGATGTGAGTACCTGAGTATTCTTGCACCGAGCTGCACAGGCACATCCACATGCCCCACTACAAAATATTCCACTTTTTTGACATTGCCTGGTACTGCACTGACTTCCACTTTCCTTGCATCCACATATCGTCAGCTCCAAGCACCTGGCCTGTACAGGTTCTTTGGTTAAAAGCTGGGGGACAAGCATTCCATCCTTAATGTGCCAACCACAACTGGTTGGTAAGGGCAACTGTGGATGGGTCACTTATGACTGTTTCCAAACCTTTGTTTGATAGTGGGCCCTCATTAGGTGCAGAGACAAGGCATCCTGAGTTGGTGGTAAAGTATCCAAATTGGCTTTCACTTTCCAAAACAGGGCACAGCAAACATCATGGATTGAAGTGCTGGTCGTTTTTGGATCATACAGTTTACAGTTCTGTTGAGGTTTGGGGCAGCCGTGGCCTACTGTTAGCACTTCGGACTTGTGACTGGAGGGTTGCCAGTTCGAACCCCGACCAGTAGGCACGGCTGAAGTCGTGTGATGGGTGCTCACTGCTCACAGAGCTGCCGGTGTGGGCTAATGAGCTCGGTGGAATGGGAGCAGAAGGCTGCTAAGTCCTGCTTGGCTGAGCGCAGACAAACGCAGCGCTGCCTCCCTGGACTGGATGGACGGGCCTGCGGTAATCACCGCACCCCGAGTCAGGCCAGCTCAGCCCTGTCCTTTGTGTGCTGCCCAGCGGCCCGTTCATTATCGCTGCACTCACTCACATGCTCTTTTTCAGCTGCGTTTTGAAAACAGCAGAAGGGGCCACATCCGAAACCCTGAGACAAATGCCACGGATGGGTGATGGATAACCAGCAATGTTTTGGATAACCAGCAATGTCAGGACCCTTCTTAACAGGAAAAAGATGGCGTTCAGAGAGGGGGACATGGCAGAGCTGAGGCGCGTGCAAAGGCAACTCAAATTCAAGCTGAAGGAAGCTAAGGAGGACTACAGAAGGAAGGTGGAACAGAAGTTGCAGGAAAACAACTTGAAGGAGACATGGGACTGCATGAAGGTTATCACTGGCCTGAAGAAGAACAGCAGCTCTGTGGAGGGGGACCTGGACAGGGCGAACCAGTTGAACCACTTCTACAACAGGTTTGACTGCTCTGCTCCAGCTCCAATGGCGGTGGTCTGTCCACCATCCCCCAGCCCCCACCCCCACACCCCCTCAATACCAGTGCAACACTCACCTCCATCATCATAGGCTATCGTACCCCCACCATCACTGGATTTTGCACCCCTCCCCCACATGGCGATCACGAACAATGAGGTGACAACAACCTCAGTCAACAGCCATCAAACACACAGATCCCAGATGCACCCCTCCCCCTCCCCTCCCCTTACACCCCTCACCATTACAACAGATCAAGTGACAGTCCAACTAAAGAAATTGCGCAGCAATAAAGCAGCGGGGCCTGACAGACTGTGTCCAAGGCTACTCAAGGCCTGTGCTGCTAAACTGGGGGAGCCACTGAAGCACAACTTCAATTTGAGCCTACGCCTTGGACAAGTTCCAACACTGTGGAAGACATCATGTCTTACCCCTGTCCCTAAGAATCCACACCTTAGTGAGCTTAATGACTACAGACCTGTCGCTCTTACATCACATGTGATGAAGACAATATAGCGATTAGTCTTAGGTACACTCAGACCCCAGGTACGCCATGCATTAGACCCGTTACAGTTTGCATACCAGGAGAAAGTGGGCGTGGACGATGCCATCACTTATCTTCTACACAGGACACATTCCCACCTAGACAAGGGGAAAAGTGCTGTGAGAATCATGTTCTTTGATTTCTCAAGTGCTTTTAACACCATCCAACCCCTCAGATTGGAGACAAGCTCTTGCAGATGGGTGTGGACGCTCACCTGGTAACCTGGATTACAGATTACCTGACCGAGCGACCACAGTTCGTCAGACTGAAGAACTGTCTCTCTGACACTGTGATCAGCAGCACCGGAGCGCCACAGGGAACAGTGCTCTCTCCAGTCCTGTTCACCCTGTACACATCTGACTTCTGCAACAACACTGAGTCATGCCACATGCAGAAGTTTTCTGATGATACTGCAATTGTGGGGTGTATCAGGAACGGGCAGGAGGAGGAGTACAGGAGCCTGGTGGAGGACTTTGTGCAATGGTGCAAACTCAATCATCTTCAACTCAACACTTCAAAGACCAAGGAGATGGTGGTGGATTTCCGCAGGTCTAAGCCCACTCTGCTACCAGTCCACATTGATGGGGTCAATGTGGAGGTGGTTAGCACCTACAAGTATATGGGTCTTCACCTGGACAATAAACTGGACTGGTCAGCCAACACTGATGCACTCTACAAGAAAGGGCAGAACAGGCTGTACTTCCTGAGGAGGCTGCGGTCCTTCAATGTGTGCAGCAAGCTCCTCAGGATGTTCTACCAGTCTGTTGTTGCCAGCGTCCTCTTCTATGCAGTAGTATGTTGGGGAGGAAGCACAAGGAAGAAGGATGCGGGGGGAATTGACAGGCTGGTAAGGAAAGCTGGCTCTGTAGTGGGAGCTGAACTGGAGTGCATCACCTCACTATCTGACAAAAGGACCCTGAACAAACTGATCAACATCTTGGACAATGAGTGTCACCCACTACACAGCACTATTGTTAAGCAGAAGAGCCTGATCAGCTGGAGACTTCGCTCACTGCCTTGCACAACAGACAGACTGAGAAAGTCATTTGTCCCCAGGGCCATTGAACTGTTCAATGCTTCACTTAAGGGAAGAGGAGAGATAGACTTCTCTGCATAGTCTGTCTGCCTCTTTACCCCCTCCATGTTTGGATACTGTCTGTCCACTAGCCACTTTTACCAAGTGTTTCTGCCTCACTGTTTGCGTGCTATATTAGCACATTAGCACATATGCATAACCCCTCCCTCCATGCCACAGCCAAACTGTGGCCACACTTATACCTTTTTTTAAAATAGTTAAATATATAGATATATAGACTTTACTTTATTTCTGCATTGTTGCACTGTTGGACTTACTCATTTGCACTATCACCATGACCACTATCACCATTGCACTATCACCATGACACTCATTCACACAGAGCACCTTACCTTACCTTACTATGCACAGAGAATCACAGGCTCAGTCCCTGCCTCAGTCATTGCAAGCGCCTCTGATTGATTAATCACCACTATGTGGATACTGTTTTTAGAATTGATTTAGATTAAGTGTTGTATTTTAGTATATTTAGCATATTCTTTATCTTCTACTGTCCTTATTGCTTAGTTGTGTTTTTATATTATATACTTTAATTACTCTTTCTGCTGTTAAAGAATGTGCTTGTGTTGTCTGTATGCTGCTGAGACCTTGAATTTCCCCTGGGGATCAATAAAGTATCTATCTATCTATCTATCTATCTATCTATCTGTCTGACGCATCTCTCCACAGCACTGCATTGTCACCCTGACACCTGATGAGGTAGGTCCTACTGACGCATCTCTCCATGCTTTAATATGCTGTACCTTCTTGTCACCCTGACACCACACTGATTGGAGCAGGTTTGGGACAAGTTCAAAAATGTTGGCACAACTACAGAGTCATGTTTCCTGAAGACCAGGCAAGAATTCACCAAACTCTGCAGCTTGTTTGTGAAAGTTGGTGATGTAATCTAACAGGACCAAAGTCCCATGCTGTTTGCTCTACACCGAGCTTCTGAAAGGTCAATTATTAAAATGCTAAGCTATAGCCTATAGCATGTACAGAAACATGAAAAAAGAGTGGACCCTCCATGACCTTCTGTCCTCCCAAACGTCACCTGTGCTGTGAGGAAGCTGAAACGCTCACTTACGGAATGAGGTCTGGACAGTAGGCCTAACGTTACAGCCACACAGTTGTCTGTATTCCAACAATGATCCTCTCCTGCAGGTAGGAAAGAATCCCACATCTTTCATCATCAGTTTAAGACTAACAATCTCCACTGAGATTCCAGAAGTAAGGGCTTAAGGTTTGTGGCGGTTAGAACATGCCAAGAATGGAAAACTTGATCGTTAGCCTAGCCTTTAACCAGTACGGAGATGGAAATAAATAAAGCTGAGTGGGTGACATCAACCCCCTTTGCTAATGCTGCCTCCTAGTGGACAAATAAGCCAGTGCATAAGACAAAAGAAGGGGATAAGTGACTTACTCAGGGAGCAGTCAGTGTAGGCAACCCATAAACAGATGAGGAAGATACATGCAGAATATAAAGTCAGTCCAAGCTCTAGAACAGAGGAATGAGGTACTGCAAATACGTAAGGATTGGGTAGTACACAAGTCTCACAAGTGGCCATTGGCTACCCTACCCACCATGCTTACTTTCATCTGGGAGACTCAAGTAGTCTTTTCTGAAGGTCAGACCGTTTCATCAGCATACTCTAGAACATCTCCAGTCCTGTCCTGTTGGGTACTGTGCCCTACTCTGACTTTCAAGCAGTGCTTCCGCTACCACCACGTGCCTCACGCACTGTGCGTAGGGCACCAAGGGGAGTCGGGGGCACCTTTTACTTACATTTAGCTTTACTTCAAACTGCTTTTCATTCGAACGTTTACAGTGTCAAAATGCAGCAACAGCATGTTACATGCAATGATGATATGGGTCCTCTCAATTTCCACTATGCAGCAGATCTAATTTCAACTTTATGCTACTCCATTTAATTGGGAAAGCATCTTGAGCGCGCATGAGAGGGGGAGAGAGAGAGTGGCAGGTTCCAGCTGCCTTGTCATTTGTTGATAATTGATATCTCGATAGAAGCTTTATTTGTCATTGCATAAAATACAGAGTATCAACACAACAAAATTCAAGTTGCCACTCTTGGTCAGTGCTTTTTTAAAAAGAGCAATAAATAATTCATAAATAAATAAGTAAAAACTTTCTTACTCTCACACACACTTTCATCCACCCAGCCCCAAATGCAGCACACCATTTACACACAGAAATACCCTCCAAACCCTCCCAGACAGAACACCCTCCAGCACACATGAGTAAAATAGCCGCAGCCTAGTAGCAAGAAAAGTGCCTGGTGCATAGGTGCACAGCATGCAATATTGTCTCCTTTTTGATATAAGAAACTTTTTTTTAAAGGAAATTATAAAGGCAACAAAGACAAGGCTAGAGGAGACTTTGGAGTTATGTGGTTCCCACTGCTGACCATTTTAAAACTGTGAGCATGGCCTTATCTACCACTGAGGTCATGTCCTCGATATTTTTCTTTAAGTTCTATTGAATTTATTAAGCAAAACTAGCTGACGAGAACATTTTCATTGCTCCAACGCACCGTCAGGTGTCACATAGCCTAGTTGCAGTCACATAACCGTATCTACCAAAAATGCTGACTAGACAATTATTCTTGCCTCAACGCACTGTCACACGTAGTTGCAGATAGGCCTAGACTACCTCTGACATGTCAAAACTAATGGTTAAATGATATGCTCAAGCCTGGCACTCAGTCCTATGAAGCACAAAAATAACCATAGGATGGATGTTAAGTCAGATAAACTTTGGCAACAAGCTGGCTAGTAATTATTAAAGTGCTCACATAGGCACTGATAGGTTGAAGCTGGTGTAGAAAACTCGTTACAAAGATGGCAATGGTTAAATCCTCTTGCTGCGTGTATGATGACCAGTCAGTCTTATATGTGTATAATTTACTTGATCAGTTTATTTTCTCTAAATAAGATTTATTGATGTGTAGTATGTTGTTCATGTTGCAATAATTATTTGGAGCAATTCAACTATGAACCATAAACTGTGTGTTTAGATTGGATATGTGCAGAAAACAAGTGACTATCACTCTTACATTGACTTCCATTGTATTAAAAGAGCACCATATGTGGTGCAAAGTGGTACTGCAGATCCAGTACAAATTCAGTGGATTTATTGACAATATTTGTCAAAAATCTTGTCTCAATGAAGAAACTCAGCAACAAGCCCACATTTTGGACAGATGATCCTCACATACAGAATGATATATGGTAAAATTAAAAAAATCCTGTTAACTGTCCACGTTGTGAAATGAGAAGATGAAAACAGGCTTTTTGAAAATCAAGCCCAATTTTTAAAAAAATGCTCTGGAAAAAAACATTATAAAGCCCTTATAATCCATATATGAGTGGGAAAAAAATCTGATACATTTGTGTCACATACTTTTTTAAATGGGAAAACCCTTCAAGGTGATGATGTCTATTTTCAGAGCTTTGCAGAGGGGAAAGTACACAAGTCTGATCCAATTGATTTTTTTAATTCAACAGGAAAATGTACTTCTATTCACATAGTTTCACTAATGTTTGTTATATTTATATTTACTGACATCAAAGACTGACTTACACATGAACAGCCACACTTTTGTGATCCAGTATGACTGCATAGCAGAGATTAAATAAAACCATTGCGGGTACCGTGTGGTTAGCCAACACATACTGTACAGCAACAGACAACATGGCTACACACAGATTTGTTACAGGCACAGCCATCCTTTTTTATTACCGACAGAGAGTGGTACAGAGTTGACTCAAGAGAGCCCAATGATTCTCAGACATGTTTTGTATGACCAGGCAAACCCAAACAAGTTGTACATGACACAATCATGTACAGTAAGGGAGGTAACAGTCCAGTAAATGGATGGCATATTTGATATTACATTTCTTGTTTCATGTTTATAGACTTCCTATTTGTGTCTTGAGCGTGTGCCTTCTTCAGTAAAGACTCACTCACACTTTTGGCACATTTGGCGTTTTTGTCTTATATTTTAGTCCAACTGAAAAATATGGCACTTAATAATAAAAAAAAAATATTCAACCGAGAAATAAAAAAATCAAATATACAAAACATTTCATTAGAAATTACTTTTTTTTATCAAGTAACAATACTGACATGTATGTCTTGAAAACCCAATTAAACCACTAATAATATGTCAATTGCAACACTTCTCGAGTGGTTAATGAAACAGTCTAAAACAGTCGAGGTTTGTAAGAGTGCTAGATTTGGCCACACGTGACAACCACCTGTCACCTTATGACTAACCATACACATGTTCTGCAGCAAACATGACTCTCCAGCACTGTAAGACAATAAAAAAAGTCTCTTCCCAGGAAAACATCTGAGATTCCATATTTCCAGTGTCAGTTTTTCCTAAGCCATCTATCTCCAGGAGTCAGTAGTAACACAGTGTAAAATGAGTCAGACGTGAATATGTACAGCTGGCTTTTCCAATGAAATAAATGCATTTCCTGTTAAAAGTAAACACATATTCCACCGATCTTGGCATGTACTAGCAAGATGACCTCAGAAAAATGATGGTCCTTGATTCTTAAAAACAGATTAAAAAACCAAAATAATAATAAACAGACTTTAAAAACTGAATGTTTGATGTTAACATTGGCAAACAAAATCACAGATGAAAAATAAATGCAAAAAGGCAAATGTAAGAATTATGAAATGACTTTGCCATTGCACAGAATTGAGCTGAAGGATTGAGAAAGTTGGATTTGCCCTCTGGTCAGTCAACGTGACTCACTGTTCTTTCATGGAGAGGAACAGACTCAAGCTTCCTCCTAGTCAGCCCTCTAAATTTCACGTCCTTTAGTTGCCTGATGTCAGAGGAACAGTGTGTCTTATCTGATGTCAGAGGAACAGTGTGTCTTATCTGTGATCTGTAAACATCATGCAGACGGCATCACGGCATCAGAACCTCACAACCACCCGCATCATTCTCCATCTCGTGCACAGTTGCTGTGCAGCGCATATGTCCAGTGTTCATTAAATGATTAGATTGATGCACATACCTGCTAAGCATGCCAACACCATGAAGTCAGCACTAACGAAATAAAGGAGCAGAGATTTAGCATTTAAAGGCTTCCCTGGTCTTCTTATTCATTCGGTCCTTTCATCTAGGTCAGTTTCTGTCTGTCCATCTTTTCCATTGTCCCCCCCCCCCCCCCAAATCTCTTTCCCGCGGTTTCTCTCAGCCCAGGAAGCAGAGCCCGGCCATGACGCTGAAGCCGACAAGGATGAAGAACACTTTGGGCAGTTGCCTTTCGGGCGAGTTCAGTTCGTGCGGCAGGATCTCCAGGAAGGTGATGTAGACGAAGGTGCCCGCCGCCAGGCCTTCCAGCACGGCCTGAATGAGTGCGCTGGATGCCAGCTGCGCCTCCATGACGCCGATGCCCACAGCGATGCCCATGGGCGACATTAGGGCAAAGACCAGCACGTAGGCAGCCACCCAGAGCGGCGGCACGGCGCTCTGCACCAGCTTCACCGACAGGCTGAACACGATGATGCTCTTGTGGATCAGGATGGCGATGCAGATCTCCATGACCTGCAGACACACAGGGTGGAGCAGAACGACTTGATCACTATTCGAGCTTTTGGAAGGTTTGAAGGCTGTCTATGAAAGATAGATTGAAAGATAGACTGGACAAACTAGCTGCTCTGTGTCCAGTTTCAAGAAAATAATAATTAAATGTCAATCAGTAAACTCACATTACTGACATTCTCAATAGATTGTTTTTCACTTTCCTTCGTACCTCTCTGATATATCGGGCCACTGTGTTTGAAACATGCCTCATCAACAGTTCCTTTTTATATAGTATCATCCATCTCAGGAATACAGAAAAGCGAAGGAATACAACAAGTCCCAGAGAGAATCTGTACGTCACACACACTGTGAAATGGCATTGAAAAGTTTGCAGCAATGCAATGCTGGTTAGTCTACTAGGAAATTCAGTGCCTATAAACCCAAGGGTCCTTCTTTACAGTACAAAATGCTTTCTATTGTCACTATAAAGCATCAATGCTTCTTATAGTCCACCATTGTAAGTGAGAGCAGGAAACAGAAACATTTAGGCACTTGGCATCAGCACAGCACAGGAGTTGTGTGCCACTGAGTCACATGTCAGAACAAAGCTGATATGTAAACGCCTGTCAGGAGTTTCACTTCCACAAGCTCAGCTAGAACATGGAGTCCTTAAAAGTATGGAGTGCTTCAGTGGTAGCAGCAGCCTGCAAGGAATGTCTAAAACCTATAAACCTGCAGTCAAAACTAACAGCAATGTCTTAATTAGTACAACTGCAGTAGACTGCTGGTTAAAGTCACTGTTTTAAGCCTCCTTTTCAGGTTATTTTTAGCGTCATAACACTTGCCTCATTGCCACGTGATCTCCACTTTTCAGTCTCAAACATGGTAAACTTCTGAAGTTCTATGTCACTTATTTAGAAAATATACAACTCCTGTTTGCATAGGGTTAATAGCTTTCTACATGCATGTATTTAATAAAAAACACCTATGGTAAAAGAAATAGAAGTATGTGTTTGGCTCCCAGAGTCATAATTGGGTTAGTGAACGGATGCATTTGGCATGTGCTGTGCGCTGTATGTATTACTGTGGACATGCTGACTTAAGCATATGGTGACAAACGTTGAGGCAGCTGACTAACCTTTGAACTTCTGTGCAATCATGTGACCATCACTAATGTAAACATAAGAGTCACATGGGACATGTGTGGGTGCATGAGACAGAACACAATACAAACAGTATAGTACACACACACACTGCACACACCAGGACACACACACACACTACACACACACTACACACACACACCAGACAGACACACACACTACACACACGAGGACAGACACACACAGTACACACACGAGGACAGACACACAGTGCACACACGAGGACAGACACACAGTGCACACACGAGGACAGACACACACACGAGGACAGACACACACACGAGGACAGACACACAGTGCACACACAAGGACAGACACACACACACACTACACACACAAGGACAGTGTTGCAGCCTTTGCACTTTTTTGCCACTGGAAGCCAGGCAGCATTGTCTGGGTCGGGCATTGCTTAGATTTTTTCAAATGTGGAGACTTGTGGACGTGCAGTGAGCATTCACACACTCTCTCTCTCTCTCTCTCTCTCTCTCTCTCTCACACACACACACACACACACTCTCACACACACATCTTCCACAGACATCATGACAAACACACATTAAACACACACACACACACACACACACACACACACACACGCAGGCACGTACGCATGCGAAACGCACACATCTATAGTCCATTAAAGTCGTAGAGAGATGGAAACTGAGTGAAGGAGAGAAGTGGCTTAACGAGCAGCGCACGCGCGGCCCTCACCTGGGACTTGGTGGTCTGCAGGCCGATGGCCAGCCCCTCAAACACAGAGTGCAGCGACAGCGAGAGGAAGAGGATGAAGGAGCGGAACGAAGAGTGCGCCTGCAGGTCCATGTGTGTGTGATGGCCACCACTGCCCTCCAGCTCGTTAATGGCGCCGTTCCCGTGCCCATGCCCGTGCCCGGAGCTGTGATTGGATAAGAGGGGCTGGCGCTCCTCGCTCGGCCGCCTACTGCAGGTCAGGACCAGGCGCTCGAGGATGAGGACGGTGAAGAAGCCGCACGCCATGATGAACTCCGCCAGGGGGAACTCACTCTGAGGCACACAGGGAGAGAGGGAGGGAAAATTAGATGACATTATAACACTACCAGGTTGCCCTGGAAACACTGAATATACGGTTAAAATCAGTATAACTTGATTTGCTTGATACATGTCAGTTTGTGTGTGTGTGTGTGTGTGTGTGTGTGTGTGTGTGAAGGGGGGGGGGGGTTGTTGTAGAGGCTTTCAGAAGTTATGGAGGGAGGGGAAGGTCACCACCACCATTCAAGGAAATGTTCCCAGTTCCTGTTTAATGCAGTGGACTGCAGTGGACTGCAACACAAATGACTTCTATTTATGACAGAACATTGTGTGTTGCCCATTGGTGATCCTCTGGACTTGAAACAGGTATTTTCACGTGATCCTCTTGAAAGATAAAGGTTGATGTGGGTGTGGGATCATGTTTACAGTATGCGTGTGGGTGGTGTATTGGCACTGTTACATGTAACTGGTAGATGCCCTTGTCTAAGGGCAATTAGTGGTGTGAGGTCCGCGTGCAGTGATTTAGTGAACTAGAACTGCTCCTTTCAGAGAGAGGGGAGGAAGGGAGAGTGGAGGTGGGAGGGTGTGTGCGTGTGTGTGTGTGTGTAACACTCACATCCACCCCTCGGTTCTGGAACTCCTTGGAGATGTCAGACAAGTAGTCTGGGATGATGTCCAGTAGACACGCGGCGAGGAAGACTCCGCCCGCAAAGCAGCTGATGAAGCTCAGAACAGCCCGATGCGTCTCTGCAGCAGGAAACAAACACAACCAGGAAGAATCAGAATTCAGTCAGAAACTATTCTTGTGGCACTTATTTATCAAATAAAATGTCATTATGGCATGATAACTGTAGAAAACATAGACAACATGGTGCCATGTCATACATTCTGACAAATTACACCATCATTTTTTTTAAGCTTTTTAGTTGCTTTCAGTGGCTTTATTTTTCATTAAGTGAACATTCTCTTTTTTTAAATAGTCATTGTGTAGCTTTGATGCTGTTGTAGCTTTGATACTTTATAGATAGGGGTGACAAAATAAGCACTTCAGTTCAGTGCAAAAGTATTTAATACTCCACTAACTGGTGCATATCATGGCTCATTATCCTCTAGGGGAACTATTGACCTGAGATAAGGTGAAGGAAACATTAATTTAAATCACCCTTGCCGTCCTTCTCAAAGCAGTTGTTTTAACAAGTCAATATCTACCATAAAACCACAATAGAGCAATTCAAGTGTGATAAGACGGAATAATGTGGGCAGGAATTACTCCACTTTGCAGCAATGAATGAGCATATCGTCCCTCCCTACAAACGCAGGACAAAGGCATTTAGCTTAAATGGAACTAAATGGATCAGGGAACACCAAACTTAATTGCAAATGCTAATGTGTGTGATAAAGGAAACTAGGACATGTTGAAAAGCTTAACTCCATGCTTACACAACCCATAAGACTACTGCTTTTACTAATAGAAACCACTACAACCTCATTAATCATCATTTTCCAGTGCTATAGCAAAGAGTTTCATTACAGACAGATTCTGGTAGCACAGACTGCTCACGTTGTTGGCCTTCAGAAATTACAATGTTTCCTGAGTTGAAGCTGAGAGAACAGTGCATGTCAGTCATGGCGGCATTCCAGACCCTTAGGAGCAAAGTTGTAGAGAATTGCCGTTGGGTGAATGTGGAACTGAGTGGCGTAGACTAGGTTTGGAGGAAGAGTATAATGTTTCTAATCGGGCCCAAAGATGTTGATGCACCATGAATGAGAGTCGACAGTAAACCTATTACAGCTGTGGGTCAGTCAGTGAGCTGCACCAGACGAAGTTTAAGAAAACGTCTGGACAAAGCAGTTAAAGAGTGGCAACAATTACTCATTAAGCTACAGAAAGACTCTTAAGAAACTCAATGGGATAGGGAACTGACATACTGACTAATCAGCCAAAATTCAGTTGAACTGAGTGACTTAGCCTCTGATAGGTGTCAGATAGAATCTGGGAGGAGGAGGGGGAGGGAGAGAGAGCTATTTTCATCCGTCCTCAGACCTGTATCATATCTTAATGTAATTAGGCGCCATTGCCAAAGACATGGAGACATCAGCATTTCAGTTTCACTTTCACCTTGATGGTGGTGGTGCGTGCTAGGGACAGGGATGGATTACTGCACGGGCCTACCGGGCCCAGGCCCAGGGGCCCAAGGTGTCAGGGGGCCCTGAAGCCCAAGCCTTTGCATGGAATCATTGCCTCAACAAATCAGGATGTACTGTAGGCTATGAATCTGATTGAATTTAGTATTGGCCATCCCCAAAATGCACCAGAATACAGGAAATCATATCAAACAAATTTAAAAAAAATTCTGGGGGAGGACCCCCCCCCTCCGACATATACGACAATTAGTGGGGGGCCCTTAATACATCTGGGCCCAGGGGCCCGAATGTTCATAATCTGCCCATGGCTAGGGAGAGGTTGGGAGGGTAGCCAATAATCATGTGACTCTGAGAGATTTGTATTAAGGAAATTGTTTTTTAGCCAGTAGCCTAAATATTTACAGACTGAATTAGTTCCAGATGGTGGTTCAGTACCAATTAAATGACTTATAAGTGGCATTTGGGCATCCAGCCTAACTACTGCTTTGTTGGCTTGTTAAGACAACTATAGCAAACTATCGACCACAGGCTTACCTTAGGCGAAAAGAGATAGAAAGAAATCGAGAAATCCCCAAACTCATGCTGAATCTAATTGAAGGATAATGGCACGGTTTTAAAACATACCTGTTCCACTAGTGTCCCGAAACCATTTCATCCGAGCAGGAATGAATCCGAAAAAGAGTGTCAATAGCAGCAATCCCACGAGGGCGCCTATCTTTACCTGTAAAATGTAATCCATGTCTGAATGCTAATCTAGATGTCCACTGCTAGCTGGCTGGCGATCTTAACTCACGGGTAAATCTATCTGTCTGTCTGTCTGTCCGTGTTGCTAGCTAATGTTGGTAAACAAACTAGAATAGCAGCATGAGAAGAAGTTTAACCAGGTCAGATCTTAGCTAAACTAGCACTTCCGTCCACATGATAGTAACTGAGAAGTAGTTCATGAGAGAAGGCAAGATCGCTAAGAAGTCCATGTTGAACATCTGTAAATAACTAGCTACATTTCTAAAGTATTGTCTTCAGTGGTGCTCAATACTAACTGTGCATGTTTTCCAGTTCACCGATGGACTCCGCCCGCTGATGTATCAGCTGACCAGAGACGCTCTGAAAGAGAGACATTCTACCAATCCCGTTCTAGGTTGTGGTCACATGGATGGAACCTAGCGGTAGATTGATTGACTGAACCACTGAAGAATACAGAAGGAGGCAATGGTCAATGATTTTTAAACAATTCTACCGATTATGTTCAATTATATTCCGGAAAATGTAGGTCTATAAAAGATCTGTCAGCGTGCCAGCGTGTTTGGTCAATAACTGCAGGTCTGTTTTTATTTAGTAGACTGGACTTATCTCGTGGTTATAACAGGCTGACTCATGTAAACTAAGCTAAAGTTTATGAGAGCAACGCTGTTCGTCCGCACTCCCTCTTCAAGCACATGATAGTCACACCTAACACAAATGAGAAAGAAGCATGACTGATAAAACCTTAATGACAAAAGCAAATCAAATGCCATAGGGAAGGGAAGTTAACAGAAACTGCTGAGTCAGTTCACATGACATCCTTAAAGAGAAATGGTGACAGCCAAGCATTTTTCGCCAAAAACATCAGTAGGCTTAGGCGTGGCTGCCATGTATCTATCTATCTGTCGACCTATCTGTCTGTCTGTCTGTCTATCTATCTATCGATCTATCTATCTGTCCATCTGTATGTAAGTTTTAAAGTAAAGTTCTATTTTGTGGTGAACATATTCTTCTCTTATTAACATGTCAATCTGTAGGCTACACAAGTGTCTGAGGTGGTAGGATGTAAGGAATTAGGTTGGGACAGGTGTGACTTAAACATTCTATCATCACAGTCTGCATTGTCATCTACTGGTGAGTGTGCACTCAGACTCCGTGTAACCCTACTCTTGACTGGCTTTGTGTGCTGGGGATGGTGAGGGAGGCAGGCCTATGGAGCTCAGTTTCTCCTTTAATATTCCCCTTTGGCCAGCGAGGCCCACGGAGTGCTGACTGACGGCTGTTCCCCGCATCATCCATAATAGAAGAGGAAGTTTAAGGAGCGTTCCGGGAGGTGGGGGTGGGGGGGGCACTTTCACTGGACCTGCTCAAGTTTCCCATGTGACCATGTGGGAGACGAGTCTGTGTCTGTAGTCAAGGGCCTGATTGTCTGTGCTGGGGGTGACTTTAGGGTGTGTTTGTGGCCGGGCAGCTCCGGTGGAGCCTGTTGGCTCAGCCCCTGTGTAAGGTGATAACCCCCAAGGACAAAGTCATGGAATGAAGCCCACGCTGATGGAAGCCTCAATTGAGAATTAGTCAATGGAAGGACATGATAATAGGCAATGTTATATATCTGATGGGGTAATTAAATCAATGCAGATTTCTCTTGGATGTTGACTCTTTCGTAAACATTGGGTCTGAACTTCATCCCACAGGAAGAACAGGCCTACTGTAGCCTGTGACAGTATGGAGGAATAACACAGCAGTGACAGGATAGCTCACCGACCTGATCACTCTGCAGTGGCTTTCGGCTGGTGGTCACAGTGGAGCCTATGATGGAAAAATCCACACAGTCTCATTTTGGACACACAAGAAGAAGAGAAATATGCACACACACATATACACATGCACACACATACACATACAGTTACACATGCATACATACACTCACACACACACACACACACACCCACACACACACACAATACACAAAATGCACACACCCACACACTCACTATCCACCTTCAGTAGCACATGCATACATACACTCACACAAACACCCACCCACACACACACACACACACACTCACACATGTCGGGGACGTACATGCTCCTTGACCATCCCCTTGCTTAAGTTTCACTTTCCTCTGACTTTCTCGGTCAGCTGTAACACGCAGCCCTTGCAGACGCTGAAACCTGAGGAGGCCCGGGGCCTTTGTGCAGTCGACTGAATCTGGACGCAGGGAGGAGGCGCAGATCAGAGACCTGACAAGTGCCCTCACAGAGAGACAGAGAGAGAGAGAGAGACAGAGAGAGAGAGAGAGACAGAGACAGAGAGAGAGAGACAGAGAGAGAGAGAGACAGAGAGAGAGAGAGAGAGAGACAGAGAGAGAGAGAGACAGAGAGAGAGATGAGGTGGAGCAGGGCAGCAAGCGAGAGAGCAGGGGGAGATAGTGGCGGTACAGCAAGCGAGGGGGAAAGGGCATCGCGGCTGGATCAAGTGCTCCTGTTGTTTGGTGTGCCTTTGAATGACAGTGTCATGACACAGTTTTGTTCATCTGCTTTCGAGATGAATGTCTCCACTTTGCTATTTTTATGGAGTAGAGGAATTGAAAAAAGAATGGACCAAAGTTGTGTGTAAGTACTTCATTTTTCTTTCATAATTGCAATAATTTACAAAGGTACCCCTCATAAGTTACAATGTCATAAATGTTACAGTGTAAAACAACTAAGCAATAAAATTAATTGTACAGAAAGTATAATTAAGACATTTTTGAAAAAAAATCTCCTGCTATTACACATAAGATAAAGTACACATTTTATGCTTTGCATCATAAAACAGAATAATATTGTTTCGTATAATTGCAAATGACAGTTGATAGCTTATTTTACTGCACATTTTGCCGCTTCTAAGCCTCAGTGGTAATGTAGCTGTGCTTTGTTAGAACTCAGTGAATTAGCCATTAACATTTCATGCCCAATCTCCAGAGCGACATTTTACTCCTGCAGTGTGTCTTCGGCTCGCTCTTAGAGTGGGATCCTGCCGCCGTCGGTGCCTTGGCAGAGGGGTGGAGAACATGCCCTCATCCTCACCCACTCGCAGGTGCTGAAGTCCAGCTCAGGATGGGGAAGCTTCGGTCACTGGTGCTGCTTCTGGTGTCACTGGTGCTTTTAGTCGGCCAAATACCCGCTGCTCTTCCAGGTGAAGTATTCTCTTGTGTTAGCCTGGATTCCATTGTTTGTGTGTGTGTGTGTGTGTGTGTGTATGTCGCTATGAGCACATGTTGTCGAAAAGTTTAATGAACTATAAGCTCGTTTTCTAGGCCATTGGGTTTTCTAAGTTATTGGGTTCTGACAGAGTAACCACACACTGTTCGTTTTCTTTCTTAGGTGGAAGTAAGGAAGCGGAGCAAAGGGAAGCCATTCTGAAAGAGCTGCTGTCAATATGGCGGAACGGTGGGAGCTCGTATCCAAGAGGAGACCAGCCCCAGCACTCAGAAAAGCCTCAGGACCAGCAGGTCCAAACCGTGGTGCGCAACATCGTTGGGGGACTCAAATCTCTAGGTCTGCTGTCCCCCAAAAACATGGGCCTCCCGTCTCTAAACAAGCCCATAGACCGCCAGCGCCTGTCAGGCTTCCTCTACAACATCTCCACGTACCTCCAGGAGATGGGGGCCGAACTGGAGGAGAGGCAGCCGGCCTTCAGGGAGGAACAGTTCTGGGAGAAGATCCTCTACACCCTCCTGCAGGCGGAAGGTGGCGCCCCCTATGGGCCGTGGGACAGCAGGGTGCCTCCCAGGCCTAGCTTCAGACTGCAGGACCTGTTCCTGTCCCTCCGCGGCAGCCCGCACTGGGACGGCCTGCTGGGATTGGTCCAGAGCATCCAGCATCTGTCCGAGCGGCAGCCGCAGCGGCCCATCCTGGCATTCGTGTCGCAGAACTGGAGGACGATCAGTGCGCTGCTCGACGCGGTGCTGCAGGCGGTGGTGAGCGGCACGTACGGGCAGGCCAGCGCCGGGCTCCAGGGCTTCATCTGCGTGCTGCGGGGACGCCGCGACTGCGGGGGCTTCAGCACCGACTGGCTGGAGCAGCTGCTGGGCTTCCTGGAGACGCGCAACTGGAAGCCGGTGCTCAGCCTGCACCCCTCAGACGATCCCAGGGGCGGTGGAGGTGCAGGTGGAGGTGGAGGTGGAGGTGGAGGTGCAGGTGGAGGTGGAGGTGGAGGTGGAGGTGGAGGTGGAGGTGGAGGCAGAGGTGGAGGTGGAGGTGGTGGAAGCAGCGAAGGGACATCGGTGTCCACCGGTCGCCTGAGGCCCTTCAGCCTCCCCCCGGAGGCGGAGGCGCTACTGAAGGACGAGGGCCTCGCTGCAGGGGCGTTCCTTCGGAACCAGAGCCTGTTGGACATTGACAAGCTGGACTCGGTGCAGGCCCTGCTGCTGCAGGCTCTGTGGCGCTCGAGCGCCGGGGAGAGGGCAGCGGCGCAGCTGGCCCAGAGGAACCCCGCGCTCCTTCAGAGTCTCGACGGCCTGCGGAGCGGCCTGCTGCACCGCGTGGGCAACTCTGTCTACGGAAGCCTGCGCAGGAAGGTGTTGCGCGTTACCATGGCACTGCTGGACGACGTCAGCAGTGTAGTTGGCGTGCCACAACCGAATCGCCATGGAAGATGCATAGTGGGCAAGTGTAGCAGTTTACTTCTGATTGATGTTTGGTTTGAAGTTTTTGGCAATGGCAACAAGTAGCTTCATTTTATTGAATTCTCAACATTTCTCAAAATTGATTTTTTTGTCTGTGGGCTGTTTGGAGAGCAAATATGTAGGTCTTTATTTGCTATGCATAGGTTTGCATCTGTTATCTGCTAACCTGAGGCCATTACTGTGATGTAGTCAGCAAAAGAGCCACAACAGGAGTATTTTCTTCCAGTATC
The DNA here is from genome assembly GCF_018492685.1 of Alosa sapidissima. Taxonomy (NCBI): domain Eukaryota; kingdom Metazoa; phylum Chordata; class Actinopteri; order Clupeiformes; family Clupeidae; genus Alosa; species Alosa sapidissima. Next base: position 12,376,947 of record NC_055970.1, read on the forward strand.
TCTGTGAAAGAATCACATGCATTGTGGCAGATTCAGCTTCTCATTTGCCTCATTTTTACCACAATATTTCAGTCTTACTACTCTGTAGTGGCTGCAAGCATATGGGTACAAAAATGAAAAGAATCCCATCAGCTCTCTGTCCATTTAAAAGAATCTTCAATGTGTCAGTGTTCCATAGAATCCCATCAGCTCTGTGTCCATTTAAAAGAATCTTTAATCTCCATATGCTCTCCCATTGAATCTGAAGTTCATTTATTATTTACGTTGAGAGACCCACTCTAATCAGTAAAATCTACTCATTTGACGTGGCCTAAGTTCATATGATCGTCTGGGCTGAAAGATTTAGCAGAGAACTCTGTCTGACACAGCTTTAAAATCACAAAGGCCATGTTAGTCATTAAGCATATCGCTGTTACCCCAAATCCTATGGTGAGTTCAATCTGCTTGCGCTTTTGTTGATGGCAGTAACCCAAGCCGTCTGGTATTATGCCCGCTGCGATGCTGTTACCACAAGCCTGATTGCCTAATTCAGGAGCCATAGTTTTCCACCAATGTCAATAGAGTTCTGCCATTGTGTGTGATTTGTGACATGTTTGACATTTTTTGTCATTCTCTTAAAAGGTGATCTAAGGCAGCTCATTCTGTGGTAAGTGTTGGCACCAAACTCATTTTCCACATCAGCCTGCTCCCATACTGTATGTCTGCCGTGCATGTGCCTGTGTGTGTGTGTCCCTCAGGTGCTTTCTTTTTTTATGAGCCTTTGGACAGAGTGTGTTTCGAGTTTCAGATCAGTTTGCACCTTTGTGACGTTTCCACTGCGTCTGTTGCATCGGGCCAGATAAATCAAGCGCAGGCGACAGTGAAACAAACACCAGAGGCACAGATTCTCAGAGTGCTCTCTCCACTTTCTGCTCTCTCTCTCTCCACTCTCTCCACTCTCTGTTCTCTCTCTCCACTCTCTCTCCTCTTTCTCCACTCTCTCTCCTCTTTCTCCACTCTCTGTTCTCTCTCTACTCTCTGTTCTCTCTCTCTACTCTCTGTTCTCTCTCTCCACTCTCTGTTCTCTCTCTCTCCACTCAATTCAATTCAACAAGCTTTATTGGCATGAATGTAAATTTTACAGTGTTGCCAAAGCATTCAATACAACAATAACAGTAATATAGATAATAATAATAGTAATACAAATAATAATAATAATGATAATAATAATAATAATAATAATAATAATAATAATAATAATAATGAAAATAACATCTGGCTTTTAAATGAACAGAACAAAAAAGAAAAAAAAACAAAACTATGGATTATTATGTTATTGATCATGTAACATGGGCATAAAATGTTGTTCATTTTCCACTACATCACTGCAGTGAGCACACATCCTCTTTTCAGGGGCCAGCCAGGTTTGCCTGTGTCGCCCCTTTTCAATAGCAAGGCTATGGTCGCTGAGCCTGTTCTCTCTCTCTACTCTCTGTTCTCTCTCTCCACTCTCTGTTCTCTCTCTCCACTCTCTGTTCTCTCTCTCTCTACTCTCTGTTCTCTCTCTCCACTCTCTGTTCTCTCTCTCTCCACTCTCTGTTCTCTCTCTGCTCTCTCTGTTCAATTCAATTGAGCTTTATTGGCATGACAAAAAATACCATTTGTATTGCCAAAGCATACATGTATGTAGTAGTGTGTAAAGATAAAACAAACCATCATGTGTCAGTGTGTGTGTGTATGTGATGGTGTGGATGGGAATGCATGTGTGTGTGTGTGTGTGTGTGCGTGTGTGTGTGTGTGTGTGTGTGTGTGTGTGTGTGTGTGTGTGTGTGTGTGTATTTGACTTTTTTGTGTGCTTCACTGATGAAGTGACTCCCTTTGTTTATGGCAAGCATCTATATATCTTGCTGCAACTCTTGCGCTCTTTTGTTCCTCTCCTAATAATATTCGTAGACTTAGATCCTTACATTTTTGAAGGTCTGGATGCATTTCTCTGAATTTAGGAAAAAAATTGATCTCGTATCTCTTTCCATTGGCAGCATTCAGCCAAAAAGTGAAGCTCTGTTTCTATGGCACCTTGGTTGCAGTTGGTGCACAGCCTGTCTTCTCTGGGCAGCCAGGTTTGCCTGTTTCTGCCCTTCTCAATAGCCAGACTGTGATTGCTTAGTCTGTACCTGGTCAAGGTTTTTCTCTGTCTGGTATCAGTGACTGTGGATAGGTAGTCTGCCACAGTGTACTCTCTGTTTAGGGCCAAATAACATTGAAGTTTATTTTGTCTTTTTGTTGTTTCAGTCCAATATGATAAGTAATTTTGTTTTTCTGCATTTATAATTTGGTTAGGCCGAATTGTTTGAGAAAGGGTGGCAAGGTCCTGAGGCTGACTATTAGTTGTGTTAGTAGTACTAGCTGGATGAGGGGACTTGTTTTTACACTCATCTCTTGGCGTTCTCTCTCTCTACTCTCTCTTTTCTCTCTCCACTCTCTGCTCTCTGTTCTCTCTCTCCTCTCTCTCCACTCTCTGCTCTCTGTTCTCTCTATCCACTCTCTGTTCTCTCCTCTCTCTCTCCACTCTGTTCTCTCTCTCCACTCTCTGTTCTCTCCTCTCTCTCTCCACTCTGTTCTCTCTCTCCACTCTCTGTTCTCTCTCTTCCCCACGTTCTCCAGGGGTATCAGACACAACTTGACCTGGAACGCCCAGGCCCTGGGCTTCACCTCACATGGCCCCCCCAGCCGCCCCACCTTCTTGACCTGCCCTCCAGCTGGGAAGGACAGTGGTGCCCCCTCAGCCTCCTCCTCCTCCTCTTCTTCCTCCTCCTCTTCCTCCACCCCACCCACCTACCGCAGGTCCAGGCTCCTTCCCCTGCCTGAGGACGCACTGGTGACGACCCCTGTGCCGACCCCTGACCCCTCGGCCTCGGAGGAGATCCTGGAGGCCGCCTGCAACGACTCCATCCCAGGCCTGACGGGCGTGTCCAACTTCACCGTCTTCCTCTACTGCAACCTCTTCACGGGGTCACTGGACGCCCTCAGCGAGCTCGGGGGGCCCGACCTCCACGCCACCTGCTCGGACGCGGCCTGGTACCTGGCGGTGGCCGAGGAGGACTTCCTGTGGGTGCAGGTGTGCAGCGAGTTCTTTGCGCACGAGTTCAACAACACGGTCTGTGCCAACTCCTCGTTCTGGGTCCACAGGGCACAACAGGTAATCAGACCAACGTCAGGTTTCAGGGTTCTGTTTGGGGGTTCTGTTTGGGTGTCAGGTTTCGGGGTTCTGTTTGGGTGTCAGGTTTCGTTCAGTGGGGTGACATAAGTTCAGCGCAGCTCTGTGTTACACCAAGGAGGATGTTTGCTGTGCTGTGTCCATTTGAAGTGCCTACTGGAAAATAATCTATGTTGGGGCAGGCTGGATATAGCTTTGCGATTGTGCTTGTGAAATGTATATTTTTCCCAGGCTGTATCTAGTCATACTGGACAGAAAAAGACCTCTTATGGAAAAATCTTGAGACCACTGTTTTTCAAGATCTTGTTCTTAAAAAAAAAATCATGGTTTTATTAATAAGATCTTAAAACTCTTAAGTCAAATAAATGATTCTAAATGTATAATCTTGAATTTCCCTCAGGCAGCACTTACTAAGGACTACGGGTATTTGAGCCAGTCTAGCATCTCGGAGCTCTGTGTGCAGCTGACAGGGGGTGCTCCGGGAGCCTCTGCCCCTGATGCCAGCCAGGACTGCTTGGCACTGCTGGGCAGCCCCTCCATGAATGCCCACGACTTCCGCAGGTGCTTCTTACCCAACGACTCCGCTCTCATTCTGTCCCTGTGTGGAAATGGGTTGACACCTTCCATGGACGACGGGTCATGGGTGTCCGAATACTGCTCGCGTGTCCTCAACACCACCCGCGGACTCGCGGAGGGGCTCTGTGACTACAGGAGCTGGCACGTCCAGAATTTTGCCAATGCCACCTTGCTGGAGGTCTGCGTCCACACCCCAGGCCTGCGGGACTACATGTGCAGCAACGCATCCCTGTACGCCGAGCTCCTCCACACCCGGCCGTCCCTCCTCATGGGTCTGTGTCTGGGTCCGGCCGAGGTGGACGAGGGCGCCGGGCAGCCCGGGGCCTCCAGCCCGGGTGGACGCTGCGCCCTCCAGCAGTTCTTCGACCTGCTCCCGGCGCCGTACGCGTTCGACACGTCGCAGCTGTGCGCCGACCCGGTGCCCCTGGTGCTGGACGCGCTGCAGAGCCTGAGCCGCTGCGAGGGCACCATGGATGAGCGCGCCAGCTGGCTGGCCACCGTGAGCTACGTGCTGCGCGTGCTGGACTTCATGGTGGGCCTGTCGGCGGGGCTGGAGGAAGGCGAGCGCGAGGTGCGGCAGGGCCTGGGCCAGGCCATCCTGCTGGCCAGTCTGCTGGACAACGGCTCCTTCTGGGCTACGCTGAGGCCCAACGCCTCCCTCAGCGTCCTCCACACTGTGGGAGTCTTCCTGAGGAAGGAGCAGAATCCAGCTGTCAAGGAGGACCTGCTAAGCTGCTTCAGTGTAAGATGGCGGACAGATTCATTCTGGGTGCCTTTGGGGTCCTCCAGTGAAAATATACCATTTTCTCATGTCTAGAAGTTTTGTGTTGTTCCAAGTTTTCTTGAGTATAATTTGTTCACCCAATTCAATGTTTTCTGTGTGTGGAATATTAAACAGTAGAAGCTGTCGCCAAGAGAGAAAAAATGTATAGGACCTGCAGCCTAATCCGTTTTTGACAGTAGCTGTTGTTTACTGCAGCAGAAGGATAAGACCTCAAGAGGGAAATTAGTTTTCTGTCTGAATCAACAAAACTGAATTGGAGAGGCCCTGGTGGCATCACGCTGATGTGCAGTGTATCTCATTTAACGTTTTGACAGTCCTGGAGCACAGGAGCCATTTGTATTTGGTGGAGGGTTTCATGTCATGCACAGGCAGATGAAGTGTCAAGTTGATGACAATACATTTGTCACACCCTTTTCTGAAAAGGCTTGAGAATGTTTTAATGGCCACTTCTGTCTGTCTCTCTCCCTCCCTCTGTCTCTCCATCTTCTGTCTCCCTCTCTCTCTCCAAATATGTCCGTCTGCCTGAATAGCCTGTACTGTGGGATCTGATCCAGAGACAAGGCAACTCCTCTGCCCTCAGAGTCCTTATACAGGTACAAACTAATATACTGCTGTATACTACAAACATGCACTACACTCTCCTTAAGATCTATGCTAACAAAGCAGATCCAGATAGATAAATAGATAGATAGATAGATAGATAGATAGATAGATAGATAGATAGATACTTTATTGATCCCTATAGGGGAAATTCAAGAATCCCAATCAATCTCCCCATATCATGTGTTCAGGAGTATCTGAAGATGCCACGGGAGGGCATCCAAATGTTGGTGATGTCAGCTGAGAAGGACGCAGTGAAGAGATTCCTGTCTCACGTCCATCAGAGCTGGGACCAGCTGGACGTGGTTGTCGAGGTAGAGTAAAACCCACCAGATCATTGTCTAGCCACAGCATCTCTGACCCTAAGCTGTTTCTAGGAGAATCCTCTTTTGGTTGTGTGGTAATAGGCCTGTGACTGCAGGAGGGTAGCTCCACACAGAATGATGAATGAGAACCATTAGGTCAACCCACTGATCTATATGATTGTCCGCATGGATCATGTGGAGTTCTATGAATATCTACTTGAGGATAAATGGCCCCTTGAACCAAAGCAGCGCTTGTTCAGTGCCCTACAGGGCCGTGAGGACTCTATCATTAATCAGTCGGAGAACCCTAACTCAATGTAAGACCGTATTCATCTTTAAGAGGAGCTCAGTGGAGTTGAATATAATTACTCTTGTCTGGCCAAAATCTTGTTACGCAGGGAGGGTTTCCAGAGATAACCTGTAAGCAAGGTCCTGAAATATTACGGTTGCAAGGCAGGCTTTGTGTGTCTGTTTTTTAATTTGATGTTCCGGATAAATCATTTTTGAAGAGCATCAGTCATTTTGGTGTGTTCCTGTTCATAAACCTGTTACTAAGCCTCAGGTGTGTTCCTGTTTATAAACCTGTTACTAAGCCTCAGGTGTCTTTCTAAGGCCTCCCCAACAGAGCAGCAGGCTATGGAAACCATGACGGCCGCTTTCATCCAGAAGTTTCCACGAGTGACCCCTGACCTATTTGTTGACCTCTCCCAGTTCATCCCCTTCATGTCTGTCTCTGACATCATGAGCTTCCCTGCCTCTTTGATGGTCAATGACAGCGTGTGAGTCATATCCCACCCTCTTCTGTGTCTTGTCTGTTTATATTGTTCTATTCAATTGATTTAATTGTATGTGTAGTTTTTCTTGTTCACAAGTTCATGAACTGAAAGCGTATCAGTTGAGTAAAAACACTGGGATTGAATTACCTGCAGCCCGCGGGGAGATGTGGGTAAGAAGTGCTCTGGAGCTACTGTTACAGCAGGGAATGAGTACACATAGACATGTTACTGTGGATGCACATAGACATGTTACTGTGAATGCACATACAGTAGACATGTTACTGTGGATGCACATAGACATGTTACTAGACATGTTAATGTGGATGCACATAGACATGTTACTAGACATGTTACTGTGGATGCACATAGGCATGTTACTGTGGATGCACATAGACATGTTACTGTAGATGCATGCAGGGTGGAAGGAACTGATGGGCACAGTTCAAGACCGTGTGTCCTATCGATATTACTCAACATGTCAAATGAAGTTCCTCTTCAAAACTCCACAGCACTCTGCACCATTTTGAGGACCTAAGCCAACTATATGCTGTGGCTTTGGATGTAAAGAGTTAGCTTCTGTAAAGAAAGTGCTTATTGATCACTTACACTGAACCTACACTGAGGCTTTCTACCTGGCCAGTAATGCAGTGATCGTTATTAGGATGGTATGATACAGTATCTCATAGCTACTCTCGCCGTGCTGGCACATAGCATGTAGCATGTAGCATCCCACTCACACAGTTGCCCCTGATGTGGCACAGCTTGCACCACTGCACACATCATTGCTATCATTAAACCTTTATGGGACGCAACAGCCAAGCAACATGACACAACATGACCGTCAGTGTCATTATGATGCTGACAACAACTGCGTGGATAGCTGAGAGCTCTCAGCACAGTGTGCCGCATAACATGACACCTTATGAGGCCAATTAGCCCCGTTGCAAATTTCATTATCAATCCAATAGAAAATGACTTGAGTGTCTTGTGCGTTCTGCTGCCCCCTGGTGGCGGCTCCAGACTGCTGGCGATCCGGGAGCACAGCTCGGTGATGAAGTCCCCCCAGAAGCAGGCGTTTGTCAAGCGGCTGCTCCAGTCGCCCGTGGCCGGCGAGGTGGCCTCCTGGCCCCACTACTTCCTCACCTCCATCCTGCCCCTGCTGCCCCACCTGCCCCTCGGCCATTTCCAGCAGCTCACCGCACAGCAGGTGGGGGTCACTGGGACACAGAGCACTCATAGGAGGCCATGTTGTGTTAGATAGTAAAGCAGTCTTGATTGGGGGATCCCGGGTGTTTTATAGCGCTTCATAAATCTATCAAGATAATCGCAAAAGGGATGGGCCTTATAATGTATGCATGTCAGATAACCCATTTAAGACGGCTATTATCAGGCACATCAACACTTCTTGAGTTCTGCTGTAAAGTCTTTGTATTCGCATTGTTATTCTTTGTTTGTGTATGAGCGGCATTTCCGTGTGGGTTTAACAGAGTGGGATAATCTTGTATTGAGACTGATAGCGGGGGTAAATTGGCATATTAATTCTGTTTATTTGTGATAAATATCCCCGCCACGCTGTCAGCCAGTGATTGCGTGTGAACTTTATAGCTCAGCATGGCATTTACACTCAGTAGTGTGACAAATGGTCCCGCTGGCCTTTCGACTTCCCCACGGGAATAAATGGTCTCGCTGGCTAAGCTCTGTCCTCATTCAATCCAGGAGCTCACATGTTATGCTGCATGATGTGAATAGAAAATCATTTCAGTCTAGACTAGAGGAAGAATGTGTCAGGTTGTATTATCAGGTTGAAGGAAGTGGCACTGAGGCTTTCTGTATGAACCAGTGAGGTATTTGACATGCGTTTGGTCCCGCCCCCAGCTCACTCCTCTGTTGGAGCTGCTGGGTAACAGCAGCCTGGATGCCACTAGAGGGCACCATATCCTCAGGACTGTCTACCCCAAGAAGAGGAACCTGACCAATGAAACCCTACTGAGGTGAAATTCAGATGCAGTGCATACCCATAGGCATCTATTTGGTTGAAATATTTCATTCCGTTTGTCTCAAGCCTGACTAGGTTGCCATCAAGTGTCTCTTTGCAAAAAAAGCTAAGCATCATTCATTTACTTGCGTGGGTTTTGCGTGTCTTTGACACTGTACATTTATATATGCATGGCTTTTGTGTCTTTGACATTGTACATCCATGTAACAATAGGGCCATCTAATTGTTTTGTCATAAGATCCCTGTGAAAGCTAGCGTTGCCAGTAAGACTGAGTGCTAGAGTTCCTTGGGCAGGTTGGGCGTGCTGGTGTGTTACCTGAGCCTAGAGGACCTTCGGCCGCTCCTGTCGTCCTCCCCTCACCCCGCCCTGTGGCAGCGGCTGGCCTCCTGTGTGACTGACGGACTGGTAGCGTCCGACGGCAGGGTGAGCGCTCCATTTCACAAGTCTTTTGTGCTGCTCTCATAATCCTCCTGAAATGCGATGACGTTGTGCGTCTGTGTGTGAATCTCGGAAACGGGGAATGGATACATGAGGCAGGAGGAGATGAAAGCAAATTCACACTCACGTGTCTGTGCACACATGCAACACACACACACACACACACAAACACACACACACACACATACACCCACCCACACACACACACACACATTTTAATGCTTTTATTTGGACCTTAACTACAGGGGAAGATTCACAGATCCAAACATTGAAGGAAATATGTTACACACTTAGGCAGGTCTGATCAAACACAGAATGCATTGTGCCACTCCATGATTATGGGTAAACATGGCATCATCGTTTCAAGATGGATATACAACCTGTTATTTCAGAAATGGAGCAGTACTTGGCAAGTTTCTGTGCATTTGGCCAGCTTAGTCCACACAGTTGCAATCCATGTAAAACAAGTTTGTGCACATGATACGTTTGCATTGAAACCCCATGTTTGTGATATTGCAGGCAAGTGGCTGATATTTCAACAGCTTGGAGTTCAAACAAGTGTCCATATACAAATCAAAAGAACATCCTATTTCAACAATAGTCATATTCTTAGTATTTTCATATATAATGGTAATATATATATGGTATATATAATGTAAAGTCCACCAGTCTATCATGCCCTGCTATGTAAAGTCCACTAGTCTATCATGGCCTGCTATGTAAAGTCCACCAGTCTATCATGCCCTGCTATGTAAAGTCCACCAGTCTATCATGCCCTGCTATGTAAAGTCCACCAGTCTATCATGCCCTGCTATGTAAAGTCCACTAGTCTATCATGGCCTGCTATGTAAAGTCCACCAGTCTATCATGCCCTGCTATGTAAAGTCCAGCAGTCTATCATGTCTTGCTATGTAAAGTTCTTTATAAGAACTGCATCCATTCAGGACATGTGCAGCGGTCTCGTGGTCTCATGGTTAGTGGAGTGAAGAATGCAGTGTGGTTTGTGGTTGCACACACACACACACACACACACACACACACACACACACACACACACACACACACACACACACACACACACACACACACACAAACACACAGGGATGGGCTGGTGCTGTTTTAATAATTTGTCCAGACTTGGTTGTTTTCAGAATACACAATACACTCCCTCTCACATCAACCTCAAGTTTGAGAACTTTAAACATCAGTTTCTTGAGAACTTGAATCATCCAATCGGAACACATGGAGCTGATTATGTGGTTTCCCCATGTATTGCCTAAAGCAACACGATGAAAAAATTCATATTTATGTGCCTTGGCATCAATATACTGTAACACCATTTTACACTTACACTGTGCCCAGTTACATACAAATCAGCTACAAGGGTCCTTCCTGATCAATAGCATTACACAGTGCAACATCAAGCAATCTGGACATGCATCTCTGATGCAGTATTTAAACTAGTCTATGAGATGTAGCAGACAGGTCAGCATAGTTGATCTGTTGACTGTTTATTAAATAGACACATATGGAAGGTTTGCAAAGTGATTTCATGCTCCCTTCATGCTTCCAAGAGTATTTTTAGTATTTTCAAAATACAAAAATACAGTATTTTATTTTGATACATGGCTTGGCTACTGGCTACTGTATTCTGCAGTTTATTTTGATACACTTAAAATGAGGATATTTGATATGTTATGTATTATGTATTTTTGCCTGTCCCTTTGACACGCACACGTTTCATATGTAATGACACATGTCTATAAACTCACACATTTGAACTCAGCACCCTGACCCTTGGAAGATCAACTAACATGATGCAATCTAATCAAATGAGTGGTCCTCAAATTGCAACATCCTCTTCCGATTGACATCTTCTTTCTCCACACTCCGTAGCCTTTTAGTGAGTAGTTCTAATAGCCAGTCTCGCCCCACGCAGCTGTCCCATTGGTTGGGGTTGGCGCTGGAGTCTCTGAATGCCAGTGCTCTGTCGCCAGCCGTGTTGGCGTCCCTGCGGGGTCTGTTGCCCCAGCTGGGTGCTGACTTCCTGATGCCCGTCTCCTCAGCTGAGCTGCTGCACATTCTGACTCAGCCTGATATGCCCACCTACACACCTGCACAGGTAGGCATACACACACATGCACACACATGTTCAAATGTCAGGAGTCAAATGGGCAACCTTTTAGCTCAGGAGGCAGGAGGAGTTAAGAGCAGGAATTAACTGGCTCACAAGAACAGGGTATTTATCCACCCCCACATGCCTGTGACTATGAGCGTAGATGGTTTCATTTCCAATAAAACTTGTTTGTTTTGGAAAGCAGTATTATAAATCTGGACCGGTATGTCTCTTCCCAGTCAGCCTCAAAAGTTTTGGGCCTCTTGGCTAGTAAACACTGAGTGAAAAACATATTTTTCTGTCATATTTAAAAGCTGTGGGAGATTAGTTTCTCCAGGGATTTGGTGCAACCTGCTGTCTATGTTTCATCCTCCAGGCATTCCAAATACTGGAGCGGATTTCTGAAAACACAAATGTAAGTTGCTCTCTAAATTTCAAACAGGGCTTCATCAAACTTACCACTAGTAGGAATAGCAGGTCTTTCCACAACACTGATAGAAATGTCCTGTTCTTTTTTTTTTTCTGTTCCCTGCCACCTTCTCATCCCTCTTTTTGTCTCTCTCTTTTCCTTTTCCCTTTTTTTGCTATCTGTCTTCTATTCTTTCTCTCCATCTATCCCCCTCTCTCTCGGTCCTCTCCTTCCCTCTCTCTCTCTCTCTCTCTCTCTCTGTCCTCTCCTTCCCTCTCTCTCTCTCTCTGAAATTCAAATTCATATACAAAAGTTGCTTTATTGGCATGACAAATGGGCACTTTTATTTCCAAAGCAGTTAATACTTAGAAGAAGAATAGAATAAGACATTACAACAAATGCAGATACCGAAATATAGACATTGACTGTTATAAGAAATCAGAATACGTACATTAAACATACAGGTACACTAAAGGAACCAGATCTGTTATCAACAGTACTTATTTTAACAGTGGTAATTATTACAACTTTATATTTCTCATTTAGAATTGATTTTATTATGCAGTAGGGTGACCTTCTGTGTCTGTGTATGTGTGTGCATGTGAATTCATCAGCTACAGTGTGCTTTGAGTGTGTGTGAGCGAGTGTTTGCTCAGACGTGTGTGTGTGTGTGTACACGTATGTGTGTGTGTGGGTCTGACTTCCAAGTGGTCTTGGAGTAGGGGTAGGGTGTGCGTGTGTGTGTAATGGTGGCCAGTGAGAACATATTGTGCAGCTATAAGACAGCTATCTTTGTATTCACTTAGTAAGGTAATTTACTGGGGGTTGAATTTGGGGTGTTTTTCTTTAAATTTTGTGAAGTAAAGATCAGAGACTTATTGGATAGATTTGCACTCAGTTAAAAAGTGCAGCTCTGTCTCAACAACATTGTCTTTACACTCTTGACATAGACGTTTGTTACTTGGAAGCCATTTTTTTTTCTGTGGCTGAGTGGTGCTTGCTGAGTGTATTTCGTCAGTATGTTTCTCAAATTTGTTTATTTTGCTTTTGTTAGGTAGTCTGCTAATATATACACTCTGTCTAGGGCCAAGTAGCATTGCATCTTGCTTTGGCATTTCGTTTTAGATTGCCAAGGTTGATAATAACTCTTGCTATAGGATTGATGAAAATTGCTTAAGTTGAACATGTTGTGTAATTTGGACCTGGTCTTGCCCCCTTAATGTGTGTGTCTCTCTCCGTGTGTGTGTGCTGTAGCTCAGCGTGAGTGTGCTTTGCCAGCTCAGGCCTCTGCTGTCTGGCTTGTCGGCAGGCGTGCTGAGGGACGTGTTGGGGCCAGAGTGGGGCCTACTGGGCCAGGAGGAGTGCCAGTGCTGGCGCCCCCTGCTGTTCACCCTGCGCCCTGCACACAGAGCCCTGCTTCAGACAGCCCTCAGGGAGGTAGGCTGCAATTAGCAGGGGGGGGTGATCAGTTCCAGTCATCCACAGTCTTGTCAAAAATAGTATTTTGTGTTTAATTGGATTAATCTGAGAAAGGGACAGTCTCAATGCAGTTAGGTCTCCCTTTTTGTATGCTGAGCATTTTCACCTTTCATATTGTGTCATTTATTTATATGAAAGGGGCTGGACAGACGATCTGCAAACACGTCTCTGCATCTGCGCTGTCTTCTGCCCCACATCTCCTTGAAGAGACTCATGACAGGACTGCGTGGAGAGGCCATCCTCACTAACCTGAACCTCTACAGGGACCTACCGTGGTCCCCGCAACAGGTATATAGGACACATGTGAACACTCATGCAACAGACTGAACACACTCTCTCTGCAGCACACGCACACACACACACACACACACACACACACACACACACACACACACACACACACACACACACACACACACACACACACACACACACACACACACACAAACAATTTCTCTACTTGCTAACATTCTTGGCCCTCTGGCAAATCTGAAACATTGCTTTTATCCAGTGCAGGCCTGCACACCACACACACATAAAAAACACACAACCTCAGGCACATTCACACACATTCTTCCTAATATGCACACCATTACAGGAGCTCTTTTGCAAAACCATTTGTCCCTGTCCGTGTACCCTGAGAGTGCCAGGTTATGCAGAATGCATTTGCATAGCAATTAACTGAGTTGTGGGTGCAGTCAGTCGCCTGTGAACGCACACAAACAAAGGACCTTCCTGGAGGGACCACTGAAGAGGCTCTTCCCTTTAAGAAAAGACAAAACAACATGAAAGTGTTTATCCTCCGTCCATATTAACATCCTATTCACACACACACACACACATTTACACACACACACACACACAAACCCTTCTGGCCCAAACCCAGCCAGCATTGAGAAAGGAGGGAGGGAGTGTGTCATTCGTGAGCGAGGGCCAAGCTGGCATAGGCGATGGCTTTTGCATTTATTTGCCATTCTTTGGCTTCGCTTCAGGTGAGCTTTTCAGGAAATTAATACCGCCGCGCTCCGCCGACGCCATCAAGCAAATTGGTGTCATTGTTCGTGCAAAAATTGTCCCTGAAGGGGACATAAATAAGTAATGTCTACACTCATGGATGCTTGCCTTGGGCTCCCGAGGTGTGTTCGACCCCCCCCTTCACATCTGCTCACTCGATAACTCACACAAAGTTTTTATTGTTTCTCCTAACCCCCCCCCCACGGCCCCAACAGGCTCAGCTGCTTTTCAGAAGGGTCCATCAAGTTGAGAACATTACATTGGAAAGTGTGCGGTAAGTGCCCCTAAGAGCATATGTCTTTTGTTCTGCCTCCATATGTGCGGCTCACTGAAATGAGCAGACCTAGCTGACCTCATTATGCGTGTCACTTGCAAAGTCAAGGAGTGTGCTGCTTTATGTCATTTCATGTTGCTATGGTTTCTGCAACTTAATGAACTGTTTGGTGTAGAATGGATAGAAGAATTGATGAATTCATGTACTGCATGTAATTAAGCAGTTTATTAATTAATGGGAGAATGATGTATGAATGAATAGATGGCTAAATGAATCAGCTTTCACTGTGTAAATAGACTACAAGGGATTCTGCAGTGGTGTACTATTTTTTACAGTACATTCATATTCTATTTCTTTTGGTTTAGAACTCTGGGCCGTATTGCCAGAGGGATGAGCTGTGATTGGCTGATGCTCTGGACCAATGACACAGGCTTCCCTGAATTGTTGCAGTTTGTCAGCAAGTTGCCAGGACAACTGAGGCCAGCTCTGGTAATGGGGTGCACCCCCCCCCCCCCCCCCCCCCCCCGCTCACGTTCCCATCTATCCCTTTGTTTTATCATTGCCTCTGTCTGGGAGTGTTCCCTTATTCTGTATTAATGCCTGCATTACAGCCATGTAGATGACAAAGCCTGCCATCCATCACTGCATGCTGCTTTGTTTGTACCCTGCATGAGTGGAGAATATGGCTGACAGAGGATCTCCCTCCTTCTCTCCTTCCCTCCCTCCCCTTATCCTGCCCCATCAATTTATTGCAGAGAAAGTGTATGGTGGAGGAGTTGAGGAGGAGACCTGAGATGGATCTTAATGAGCTGGACCCGTCCTTCTCCGCAACACTGCCGTATGAATGCTTTCTGCTCTCCCTCTTAGGTCTTTAAATAATTTGAACAGGAAGTGGCTTCTGTTGCCTGATAGCTTGAATTGAGATGAGCTCTGGGTACTTGCATTGGTAAATGTGTGTGTGTATATATATATATATATATATATATGAATATATATATATATATATATAAAAAGTTTGGGGTCACCCAGACAATTTCATGTTTTCCACGAAAACTTACACTTTTATTCATCCAATGAGTTGCAAAATGAATAAAAAATATAATCAAGACATTGACGAGGTTAGATATAATGATCTTTATTTGAAATAAAAAGTTTGTCCTTTTGCTTTCGTCAAATAATTCTCCATTTGCAGCAATTACCTTGCAGACCTTTGGCATTCTAGCTGTCAATTTGTTCTGAAGAAATTTCACCCCACGCTTCCTGAAGCACCTCCCACAAGATGGATTGGCTTGATGGGCACTTCTTACGTACCATACGGTCAAGCTGCTCCCACAACAGCTCAATATGGTTGAGACTGCGCTGGCCATTCCATTACAGACAGAATACCAGCTGACTGCTGGCTTTTTCTTTGCTACTCTGCCCAGAGGGCCAGCATCCCGGAGTCGCCTCTTCACTGTGGACGTTGAGACTGGTGTTTTGCGAGTACCATTTAATGAAGCTGCCCGTTGAGGACCTGTGAGGCGTCTATTTCTCAAACTACAGACTCTAATGGACTTGTGCTCTTGCTCAGTTGTCCCACTTCTCTTTCGGTTCTGGTTAGAGGCCTTTTGTGCCCCTTTGTGCTGTTCTCTGAAGGGAGTAGTACACACGTTGTAGGAAATCTTCAGTTTCTTGGCAATTTCTCATATGGATTAGCCTTCATTTCTCAGAACAAGAATAGACTGTCGAGTTTCAGAAGAAAGTTCTGTTTTTCTGACCATTTTGAGAGTATAATCGAACCCACAAATGCTGATGCTCCAGATACTCAACTAGCTCAAAGGAAGGCCGGTTTTATAGCTTCTTTAATCAGCACAACAGTTTTCAGCTGTGCTAACATAACTGCACAAGTGTTTTCTAATCATCAATTAGCCTTTTAACACGATTAGTTAACACAGTGTACCGTTACAACACAGGAGTGATGGGCCTTTTAACACGATTAGCTAACACAGTGTACCATTAGAACACAGGAGTGATGGTTGCTAACACAGTGTATCGTTAGAACACAGGAGTGATGGTTTCTGGAAATGAGCCTCTGTACACCTATGTAGATATTCCATTAAAAATCAACCGTTTCCAGCTGGAATAGTCATTTACCACATTAACAATGTATTTAGTGTTATCTTTGCATTGCTTTTCTTTCAAAAATAAGGACATTTCTACGTGACCCCAAGCTTTTGAACGGTAGTGTATATGCGGTATATAAAGTGTGTGCAGGTAAGCTTGATGTAATCTTTTTTTTTCAGGATGAGGATGCTTGACAGCCTCGCCAACACCACCTTCTTTGCCATTCTGGAGCACATCCGCCACAACTTCACCCACTTCCTCACACTGCCCAGACACAAACAGATGGCCCTTGCCGACAAAGCTGTTGACATGCTCGTAAGGAAAAAAGAATGACACTAATATGACACCAATGTCCTCTCCTGTCACAGCACCAGAAACCGCTAATGTAATAGCACTCATACCAATCACATGTGAAGCACCTCTGCTCAGAATATTAATATTACAGCTATACCCCAGGGCCATAGATGTAGCACTTACATTAGGGAGTCGCACCAGACAGGAGGTAGAATGCGTGTCTGGGATGATCATTCCACTCGCAGGTAGTCTCAGTGAGGGTCTGCAGGGACAGAATGGATTGCTGAGCAAACAGAGCCGCTGTGAAGTGGAGAGTTTAATCAATAGATATTATGTGCTGACAGCATGGTGTTCACTGGGAAAGTGTGTATCTGTTGTTGCTGTGTTATTGGCAGAATTGTTCACTTAAAGTGGATTTGTGTTAAACTGGATATTAGTGTTTGAAAAAGTATACTGTATATACCTAGATATGATATGTAGCGGAAGCTTGTTTGAGTGCCAAGTACATTTTCCTCGGAACTTTCAACCCCCAAATAGTTCAGTGAAAATGAAAACAACATGTGATATTTATTTAGTGCTTTTATAGGTACCAAAAATGCTGTACAGTTGGGGGGGGGGGGGGGGTTGTTTCACTACAACCGCCAGTGATTTGTAGCACCCACCTGTAATAAACAAATAGTTTTTCCTTTTCATTCACATGATGAACCTCCTCCTCATCCTCCTCCTCCTTCTCGTATGACAGGGCATCTCCCAGCAGGGCCTGACAGGGTCATCTCTGGATCTGCTGGGGCCGCTGCTTCCCTTCCTGGACCGGGCCACCCTGCGCCTGGTGGACCGGGAGGCCTTGCGGCTACGTCTGGAGGAGCTGAAGGGCTACTGTGTGCCCCAGGACAGCCTCCGGGACCTGGGCTCGCTCCTCACGGAAAAGGCCCTGCTTGGGTGAGCCGCGCTGGGAGGGATGCGAAGGGAAACGAAGGAAAGGGTGGATGAATTATAAATGGCATGTGATGACATACAACCACATCATTATATTTCTCCTGGAGGGCGCAAGACACATGAAATATTTACGGCTGAGTTGCTGGCCGGAAATATGCTTTCTTGACACCTTCACAGAGCAATGTGTTGTGTTAATAAATTAGCTGACGTGAGCAAGTATAATGGCTTTTCTTGGCACTCAGGAAATTGTGATTGTTCGTGCACATTTTGTCTGAAGTGTTAGTGTGGTTAATTGGGTGCAGTCGATCTGTGTGATATTCAGGGAGATGTGGTTTTTGTTGCAGGGAGCCGGGTTCCTGGAACGTTGGTGACGTGGAGCAGGTCGGCAGACTGGTGTTTGCGCTCACTCTGAAGCAGATACGCAATCTTCCCCTGGTGAGAACCACTGAGGTCTCCGCTGCACGAAATGAGTCATGCACAGACTCCGGGTGGAGTGGGTGGGGTGGGGTGGGGGTGGTGGGGGGGATTTGGGGGTGGTTGAAGTTGCACTTCCTGGCTTGGAGAACTGGCAGTTATTTAGGGTTTTGTATTTCATGGTAGAGATGCTTCCGTTCTGAGAGAGAGAGAGAGGTGAGAATGAAAGAGAGGGACATTGACGTGCAGAACAAACACTACATTTAGAAACATCCACAGATTACAGTTTTTGCCTGTTGCTTACACACTTTTTGCAGAATTTGTCTCATTATGTCACAACTCTACAGACAGCCAAATAAGACATACTGTAGCACTTGGAGATAAACAACTCACATCTATGCCAAAATGAAACACTGCAATCAAAACTCAACAATCCTTTCTAAAAATGTAATTATTGCAGCAAAACCATACACACATGCACCTTTTGAATTACTCTTTCAAATCAATAGCAACACACTGATGTGTTTTATATAAAACACTTCAGTCTTTGTGTTTTTATTTTTATTGTAATTTTCTCAAACTCAGTCTTGTGTGGAACCCAAAAGTAGAATTTCTGCAGTGATCTACTGACATTTTTTGCAACAAAGGTTTTTACAAAAAACAAACATTCTTACAGAAATAAAGAAAAGTAGAATCACACTTTTTACAAGGCAATACTGTAAGTGAATGTACTCTAAACAAATAAAAATATAGAATAGAATAGAACAAGATTACTGGTGAAATTGTGTGTGTGTGTGTGTGTGTGTGTGTGTGTATGTGTAGCGGGAGTGGGGGCTTTTATGGATCCTGCCTTCTGTTTAGATCTGGCCACAAGCCTTCGTCGACATCGCAGGTGATTTCCCCGTTGCCTAGCCCGAGAGGACAATATCACCTTGTGTGCCATATGCACCCTTGAACTGACCCTTGTGTGCCATATGCACCCTTGAATTGACCCCACCTCAATGTCTCTGCATGCTCCTTCCATTGCTTCCAAAAAAGGCATGCAGGTATGTGGTTGGTGGTCATACTTTTCATTGGCCCACTGAAAATAATCCGTCGATAGGTTTTAGAAAAGGGGAGTACAGAACAGTACATGGGTACTCAATGTAAAATACATACTTGAACAGGTACACAATAACTTACCTGAAGTCTATTTGTAGTGCTAAGCCTTAGACTGACTAGTGTTCAGTTTTCTCTGTAAGTGTTTTCAGGTAATGTATGTGTATGGGTTTTACCAATTACCAGATATGCTTGCATTTTGAATAGAAGTGTTTTCTCAGTGATAAAAGGAAATTTCACTTTTGAACAAAGTGTCTAATGTAAGAAATAGTGTTTAGTGTTTTGCAATAAGTATGTTGCAGAGTTGCAAATAATGTGCAAAGCAGAAAATGTGTTAAAGCTTTTGTTACACAGTGTTTAAAGTATGCTACAAAAAGTTTAGTATAGAAGATTTGGTCTAAGCATTCGGTTCTAGTGTGTAAGCAACGGGCAAAAACTGTATTCATACCGTTCCCCCTGCCATCTCTCTCAGGCAAACAGAATTGTTAGTCTTCCTGTGAAGATTCAAGAACTCAGTAGGTGGGTTTATGTAAGAATAAATGTGTTTATTTTTGTGCCTTTGTGAGTGCTTGTGTGCGTGTGTGCATGCCTCTGTGTGTGTGTGTGTGTTTGTTTATGTGTGCATCTCAGAACCAGCTGGGTGCTGAGGTGGTGGAGCAGACCCTGCAGAGCCAGTGGCGGTGGGAGGAGAGTGATGTTGGCCAGGCCTGTGGTCAGCCCCCGTCCCTCCGAGACAAGATCCACACCTTCATCCACAAACTTATCAAAGGCAGACGCAGGAGACAGAGAGGTTTGGACTCAGCAGCTCCTATAATAAAAAGAATTCATAACATGAAATTAAATGAAATAAAAAAATTCAGACCTGCTTGAAGGCCAGACTTTGTCAGTTTCCTCAATAATGATTACAGTGCTTGACACATTTTGTAACGGCACCTGCCAGCCGGCTGACAAATATATTCTACTGCAGTGAGAATAAACACTCACACACTGCCTTACCAGAGCGGAGGTTGTGAATATTCAGACCTTCAGTTCACAAGGCCAGTCACAGCAACACATCATGTTTTAATCATGACATGGATTTGGGTGATGAGTTCCCACTAGGCATGGGCAGTTCGCGACTGATTCGGTCAGAAAGAACGAATCCCGAAGGTGAACGACGAGAACTGATTCCCAAAACAAGAGAACTGGTTCTTTTTAACATACAAAAATATGGTCACGTAATAAAAGATACATACGAACAGAGCTTCATCTCCCTCGACCGTATATCGCGATTGAGTCTAAAACGTGAATGAGAGTAACAGCAGGTAGCAACCACGTTGCTATGGGTAAACAATTGATAGGGCTGGCTTTACTTACGTGCCTGCCTGCAAGTGCTATAACTTGGAAAAACGCCATATGATTCTTACTGAATTCCATTCAGTTTATTTATGAAAAAAGGCACTTATGTGCTTAATATTAAGCTTGATATTTACATAAATGATGTAACACACCATATGAGACTGTGTTTTAAAGGATATTTTACTTAAGACAACCAAGACGGTGCTCTAAAGCATATTTTGACTTAAGGAACTGAAAGAACTGAAAGAACGAATCAAACGAACGATTTGTGAAGGTGAAGGGAACTGAAAGAACTGATTCCCGTGATGCTGTGCGGGTACTTGTGTGAGTGTTGGTGTCCTCTTCTGCGCATGCACCACTGGTATAAGTTATTAGGGTCATGACCTTGAAGACCTTGATGACCTTGTGCGGCCCTTTTGTCATTTGGCAGAGCCAGTGCCAACCTGCGCGGACATCAAGGGCACCTTCCCCTCGGCCTGGCACACGGCCCAGTACCAGCGCATGGCTGACGGAGAGCTGCAGCGCTGCGTGGAGTTTGTGGGCCGCGACCCGGAACTCAGCCCTGATCAGCGCTGGACGCTGTGGTCTAAACTCAGGCAGGTCAGTCCTCTTCCAAGACACCCCCAGACACCCGCTTCCTCTTATACCTCCATACCAAACCCCCCCCGTTTGGTATGGTTACATCAGATGTTTAAAGACGCCATATATGGGAGTCGTGTAGAAACAGTAACAAAAGCTGTTGAAGTTTTTCTGTAATCTTCTGTATTCCAGCTAGCTCTCTAAGGGGCTTGCGCAGTGGAGAATGTTGTGCTTGCCAAGAAACCTCATTTTTTGGAAGGCCTCACACTCATTTGTCAGTGTTGACTAATAGGCTAATTTTGTGGCATGTTATTTTAGGATATTTCAGTTATTTTTCATGTCATTTTAAAGGAAATTGTTTTACCACACAATGATAGCTACACTAATAATACTATGCCAAATAAAATAAGTCATTTTGTCATTAAAAGAGTGTACATGATTTGGGGGAAAATTGTGTGTGTGTGTGTGTATATATGTGTGTCTGTGTGCGTACGTATGTGTGTGTGTGTGTGTGTATGTTGTGTGTGTGTGTGTATGTTGTGTGTGTGTGTATATGTGTGTGTGTGTGTGTCCGTGTGTGTGTGTGTGTATGTGTGTGTGTGTGTGTGTTCATTTGTGTGTGTGTGTGTGTGTGTATATGTGTGTGTGTGTGTGTGTGTATGTGTGTCTGTGCAGTCCTATAGGCCAGTGCGAGCCATGCGTCCTGAGCAGGTTCTGCAGCTGGGCTCCATCATCACAGAGCTAGGCGAGAGAGAGCTGCAGGCCCTGGACCTCTCTGACCTGGGACTGGTGGCGCACCTGGGCAGCCTGCAAGACTGGAGCCCAAAGAAGGTAAGCGCACGCTCACCTATGGGACACCTCTGAGTATCACATTGGGGAAGCCGTGGACTGCTGGTTAGGGCTTCAGACTTGTAACTGGTTGCCGGTTCAGCGTCGGCGCCAGAGAGCAACGGGTGGGGGGGCTATGAGCACTGACAGGGGGGGAACCTCACCTCACTTTTATTTGTTATTTTTCCAAAATTGCCATATAATAAAGAGCATCCTTCGAGCCTTTTGGATAACTGAATCAATATGATCAAGGGGGAAAATAGTGCAAGAACATAGCGGTCATAGCCTATAGCGTTGAATAGACTAGCACACAACATTTAGAATAATAGAATTTTAATAGAATAGCGTTGCATAGGCTACAATACAAGTAAATAGGCTATATAACAGACTCACCACTAGCAAGCCTAGGCTACACTAGGCTTCACTGTGTCTTTCCATTCATTTCGAAATGTTCTTGTAAGATCCTGCTCAAAAGCAAATTACACATACTGATAATATCACAACATTGCACATAGGCTATGTGATCCCTCAAAATGTTCTTTAAAGTACAGAACAAATTCCAACACATTTACGAAGTGGCTAGGTAGATGCACCAACTTTGATGGAAAGTTTAAGAGCGAACAGGACACTCGGCATGGCTTTTAGTATTTTGTGCTGCTCTGACAGTCCACTTTTATTGCCACTTTTAGTCTACTGTTTTTGAGTTTGGAGAAGTACTTGCAGCGACAGGCTATAGCCTACGAATGCCGACTCCACAACTGTCGCATTTCCCAGCCAGGTCCATGATAGGCTTTTTGTCACTGCTTCCAATAATGTCTCCTTCTGGATAAGGCAGGTTAAGACGCGTGC
This sequence comes from Alosa sapidissima, assembly GCF_018492685.1. Classification (NCBI taxonomy): domain Eukaryota; kingdom Metazoa; phylum Chordata; class Actinopteri; order Clupeiformes; family Clupeidae; genus Alosa; species Alosa sapidissima. The sequence goes on from NC_055970.1 coordinate 12,399,350, forward strand.
TGTGTTGGCTCACTAAAGGCCGATTCCATCTCCCCTTAAAGTAGCCTACATGATCCAAAGCACTATACGTCTCCGTTGCTCGAGTTTATCATTAGCACTGGACAATATTGGAAAATATAGGAAATGCGACGTGTCAGTTTGGCCCTTTATTTACAGTTTCTGCAATTTAGATGAACAGCTCATGCATTCAGCTTGGGTCATCCTGCGGTCATACACGAAAAACCTTGTATTTTCCATTATCTTCCCAGATCTATCTTGAGACATTTTACTGAATTTCTTATGCAGCAGTGTCTAAAAACCCTACTGGTCGAGATTTATGCCCATTTGGCGTTGCAGGAGTCGTGGTAAATGTATCGGTGGCACTCACTGCAACGGTGTCCAAGTGTGCAGAATCCCTCTTCATCGTGCAGTTTGCGCACACAATCAGCATGTCATGTTTCATTTTGAGTAGGCTAAGTGTTCAACATCAGTGTTCAATATGGATTTAATTTCAATCATAGGCATAATAATATTTAGATTTTTTTTTATGTGAGGGAGAGAACTCAGTTGGGGGGGCACACTGGCCTGTTTGGGCGGGTCTGGCCCCCTATGGCCCGCTCTTGACGCTGACACTGTGCTGGTTCGAACCCCGACCAGTAGGCACGGCTGAAGTGCCCTTGAGCAAGGCACCTAATCCCTCACTGCTCCCCGAGCGCCGCTGTAGCAGGCAGCTCACATCGTCGGGATTAGTGTGTGCTTCACCTCACTGTGTGTTCACTGTGTACTGAGTGTGTTTCACTAATTCACAGATTGGGATAAATGCAGAGACCAAATTTCCCTCACAGGATCAAAAGAGTATATATACTTATACTTATACAAGGATACAGACATCTGAAATGAGCAAGCACGGAAAACACACTTAATTAAGAGTCTTTTAGTTCTCCCTATGGTTTGAGTTTTCGCAGTTATAATGTTTCGTAGCATTTGAGTGCCTCATCTGTAATCTGTTCCAATCCAGTACACATGGCGCAAAATTAGACATGAAATAATTATCAAAGGACTGAACACAACAAGCCAAGTCAGTAAATGCACCCAGACAAATAAAGTGGGTCCATAATCTCTATTTAACCAGCAGCTTGTCCTGCCAGCTGTCAGTATAACAGAGGCCTGTGCTATTTATGAGCTTCTTAATTCCTTCATAGAATTGCATTTAATTCATCTCTCAGTTCTTATGTAAGACCAGTCATTGTTGGTCTGTAGGCAATGTAATCCACAGGTAAATCCTTGTGACAGTCCTGTCGTATGGTGCATATAGCCCTGGTGCACCACTGAGCTGAATTTCTCTGAATGGTTCAGATGAGGGCAGCTCTGCTTGGCATCTTGCGGCGACGTGGGCAGAGGCCAGAGCAGCTTGGAGTGGCAGAGCTGGCATCATTCGGGCACCTTATCTGCGGATTCAGCATTCCTGAGATTGCCCGTCTGGACCCACACAATCTTAGGTGAGCAGCGTGACGGAATTATGTCCCTTACTTCAACCGAGTTATCAACAGTGGAATCAAACCGAATTATGTCCCTTACTTCAACCGAGTTATCAACAGTGGAATCAAACCGAGCTGAACTGTATGAACAGCTCAATAGCGTTGAGTTCAGACTGCACAATATTTGTAGCTTTTTGAAAAAGCAGCCACCAGTAAAGTAATCTTGTGAAACACTTCCACATTTTCTGCCTTCTTGCTTTTGGTATTTGCCGAACCTGGATTCAATAAACATAAGCCACATCAAACAACGATCAGTCAGTGAGGACTGCACTTCATTTTCACTACATGTCTACATGTGTTCTGGGGGTCCCAGTGATAATGACAATATTGGCACAATACTGTAAGGGACTTTAACAAGAACGAGGATCTCAAGAGACCTCCTACCTGCTAAATAAGCTGTGATGGTTTATGGGAAAACCGTGATGGTTTATGGGAAGCGCACTCATCATTGTTCACTCTGCGTCCCTGCTTTCTTTCATGCCCTGCTCTGCTGGCTCATGTGCCTGGCCACTGCTGGTCAGTCTGGCGGTGCTGTTCCTGAGGGAGCTGGCCTTGCCCTGCTCGGAGCAGCAGCTGGAGGCTGTGGTATCGCGGCTGGCCAGCCCTCTCGCCTTTGGGCCTATTAGTGGATGGACCTCCGATGTCTTCACAGAAATTGGCACCCTGGCAGGTACTGCACTGGCAATACAAGCAGCTCATATTCACGCATTTTTATACAGTATGTTGCTCCAACCAAGCATATGCATGAATGAATTCCTGTGATATATTGTCTACAGGCACATCTATTATGTAAGTATGCATCATGCAGTTGGTGCTCAAGTCTATCCCCATACATACTGTAAACTAAACTTTAAAATACTTTGTAATTCTCTACATTATACGCTATACAATCTATTTGTACATTTGTCCATATCTCTAATTGAAAGCAGGCTAAGCCATGCACTTATCCACATACATTATATGGGCTATCCGATACACCCCTATACTGATATCACACACACCACATACATTATATGGGCTATCCGATACACCCCTATACTGATATCACACACACCACATACATTATGGGCTATCCGATACACCCCTATACTGATATCACACACACCACATACATTATATGGGCTATCCGATACACCCCTATACTGATATCACACACACACACTGGTGACATTATTTCACTGCTCTCCTGCTGGTCTCTGAAGTCTCGTGAATAAGGAACCTGAAAGCCTGACCCAGGTGGAGCCTGTTATGGTAGCAATTTGTCTTTGGAAGTATAGGAACAAAATAGTACAATTTCTTTTTTTCCACCCAGAAGAAAGCTCTCTGTTCTGTGTGGGGGAAAACAACAACATAGCGTACAGTAAACCCTTAAATTGTCCCCATATTTCTCATTATTTCCAGACTCCCCTAATGAAACCTTGAGTGCTTTTACTTTCCTTGGGGTGCAACAAAAGCAAATGGTCATAACCAAGCAGCCACGTAGTTTTGTGTTTGTAACCTAAGATGATGTGTGAGGGAATGTTATTCGGGCTGAAGTGTGTCACAAATCAGGATCGCTGATGAAGTGCAACTCTCACACCGCACTTAGCCATCCCTCCAGGAGAAGCAGGAGACTGGACACCATTTCTATCAATCACATTATGCTTCCAGCTGACTCATTTTCCATCCAGGCAGCTTTTGTGAGCATAACAAAGAGAGCAATTCCAAACACATTTACAAGCGAGCCAGAGAATAGATTTACTCCAGCCCTGCTGGCCAGCTGGATGGACCTTGACGGAAGATAAAATGGTTTTAGGGCTGTTAAGAAGCTCCTCTGTCCACATATTTTGTCTTTGGAAAGTCCATTATCCTACCCATTTTCATATATTTATTAAAAGTTTTGCGCAATCCCCCCCCCCCCCCCTCTCTCTCTATTGGCCTCCCTGCAGTGGGTCTGGAAGACATGTTGATGTCTGCTCTGGTGAAGGATCAGATCCAGGGCCTCACGCCGGCTGCCATTGCTCTCATCCCACCCCACAAACTCTCCGTATGTCTTCACTCTTACCCTTGCAGAAACAGTCTGCATGTTTAAACCCATTATTATTTATTGCAACTTCAGTTTTGTATTATGAGTTGTTTGCACCTCTTTTGGAGCCATAGGTGAAGTCAGCAGGGACAGAACATGGGTGGTTTCCTTATTTACGCGATGATGTCACATTAATTGTTTATAACCCTACCTTTGTTGTTGTGTTTTTTTATGCATCAATATTCAATGCCAGAAAAAGTTCAAGTACATGGATTGTATACTTTTTGTAAACAACAAAAGAACATTCTGTCCCTTGCCAACTGCATCTATGTAAATGTGCCCAGTGTGCATCCCAACAGGAGCACAACCCCTACCCTCCTTCACCCTCTACTGTCTGTCTGTGTGTGTATGTGTCTGTGTGTGGCTTAGGTGGTGCTGAGCACATCCCAGCTGTCCTGGTTGGGCCCGGAGCAGGCCTCTGCTGTCACGGAGGAGCAGTGGGCCGAGCTGGACAGCCAGCAGAAGCAGGCCCTCAACCTGGCCCTGTACGAAGGGGAGGTCATCCTAGAGCACCGAGGTCAGACCTCACCCAGGGCCAGTGTGTGTGTGTGTGTGTGTGTGCAGCGTACAAAATAGGGTTTCATTTGTATAATAAGGATAAGACTGAAGCGAAGGACGTTAAAAAGTGTAGGTAGACAAAAATAACACAGCGTAGTGTCACCTTCCCACAGTCTTGACCCTGCTAACTTAGCATCTAAAGCAGGCTTTTGGTCAGATGTTATTAAAGAGGGCACTGCAGGCCTCATTTGAAATGTATCAGTCCAGTATAATAAAATAATCATCAACTTTACAAGCACAGCTCTCCACATGAAGCTTGGTCTTTCAGTTTCATTATGAAACAGACAATAACAGCCCATTTTTATCCCAGGAGCGCATTTGACAACAGTAATAACGTTATACCAGACCTGGGCATGTGCTGAGATAATTGCTCTCTAATGAAATTATAACCATGTTTTTCTCCACAGGTCGTAATGGAGGCGTTTCAGAGTGGCCCACTGATAGCTTCACTGTGTGCTCACTGTCCCTGTGTTGTATATTATGGCATCTACTGTGAAAAAGAAGAGAATGGAGATTTATTCACTTTATTTATTCATGGCTCTTTATTGAATTCTTACATTTGTAATTAAACTTGCTCTTTTCAACATCCTTGTCATTTTTGCTCTGGTGAATGAGTGGGAGATGTTTTTTTGCTTTGTTGCTAATGTTTAGTGGACACAACCAAATTAATTCCAGTTGAGAGGACTAATGATGGCTCTTGAGATGCTTCTGGATGGTGCTGATGGAGCTTAAGTGCTGCTAGGGTACTACTTGCGCACTGTCGGGGCAGGGATGGTGATGCTCTGTCCCCTCTCCAACCTCTTCTCGCACTCAATCAGGTAGTTCACTCCGTCGATCACGCTCTGTACCAGCTGAACCTGCATGCAGCAAAGAAAACCCATGAGGGGCTCAGCGTTCATGTCATCAGTGTGAAGACACTTCACTGGGAGGTTGAAGGCATGAGTGGCTGTGGAATCATTATGACTAAAAGTAAATGATGATGATGATCATCATACTTTATTGTCAGTCAAGTCTGATAGTTTTCTTTCCTCACAGTGTCGCCATTCGCAATATCACAAAAAATAACTTCAAATGTATTATAAGAGCAGGCATGTTCCCGGCCTGGGCTATCTCACCTCAGATCTGCCCAGTCGGTCCAGGTTAGAGATGTCAAATGTGGTTCCTGTGGTAGCGCTGTCCACACCGCCCGTGCCTCTCTTCTGCAGTCTCAGGCTGTCCAGGATCTGGTTAAATCGTGGGTCCTAAAAACAAAAACACCAATCAACACACCACAGGTCCAATCTTATAGACCCTTTCAATAATAAAAACAAAAACAATGCTTGAACGTTCTATTTGGTTCCCAATCTACTTCCTCTGCATTAAGATAACATATGGAATGTTAAAACGGAAGCCTTGTGGGGCCAACTATGATGCTGATAATGGAACTCTCTTGAAAGGGTCTATAGCAGATGCACTGGATGAAGACTTGAAAGGAGAAAGGAGCTCACCTTGGCCAGGCGGGGCAGGTTGACGTGCACACCAGCCCTGAGGCCAGTGCCCAGGTTGGATGGGCAAGTGAGGATGTAGCCAAGCCTTTTGTTCCACATGAACTCCCAGCCTTTCTCCTTGATCAGCCTCTCCACCTGTCAACCCCAACAAAGAGCTACAACTGAACCAACCGGATAACCATAAACCAGATCACAGAAAAGAGACGACTGTCTACTGTGCTGCATTAGCTCTATTACTACTGCTTTGTTAACTCACAATATTTTACCTCTAGCAGACCATGGCAGAAGCGTTCAAACACTCTCTTCATGTTGCCTCCTTTCTCCATGGAGATGACACGAGTGTGATCCTCCTCGTTGACCCACACAAGGAAGGTCTTTTGATGGTTGTGCCTAGAAGCGAGATTGTTGCAGTGTTCAGTTTACAGCCATTAACAAGCTTACCCTTTTGTGAATATACATTGGCATCCCATTGGCCATGTACTCACCAAATACCTCTTGCGTCTGGCCAATCACGAGCCATCCCAGCGCACGTCAGCAGAGGTGAGACTGGCTTATCAAACAGGAAGTGATCCTGTAAGCAGAAACAGAATCAGTAGCTGGATTCACTCTCATTCTGATTTATGTTCGCAACAGGAAACTAAATCAGGTTTTGTTATGGATGCTGACAGTACAGCTCTGTAAACAATTAAAGTAAAAGTCAGATTTCAGAAAAGATTTTCCTTTGGTTATTTGTCTGTGCTCTGAAACAACTCAGCATCAAATGTTGACAACTTGGCAATACATTTAAGACTTTTATTATTGCCATATGTGGATCTCTTGAAGCAGGGGCTTATTTTCTTTCTCTCTGTATGTATTATTTTTTTCCCCTCTTACATCAATGAGCTGCTGCTGCTCCTGATCAGTCATGTTGGTGAGGCTGAAGTACTGGCCAGCCATCTCCCCTCTCAGGCCGTTGAGTGCATCCACCACCACCCTCTCCACCTCTCGTCTCTCCGCTCGGGTGCACGCAGGCGGCAAGCTCAGGCCTCGGATGCAACGGCCCGTCCGCACACGGGATGACAGAACGTAGCGCTCGTCAAAAACGCCCGAGCGGATCTGGTGGGATGAACATCAGCAAGCAGAGAGGTTATGTGAGGAGGAGAAGACATTTCCATTTGACTTACCATTGGGCCATGGTGTTGAATTTACTGGGCAAGGTACTGAATTGATCAAAAGCAAAGCCCTACATCATCAATGACAACAGTAACAAACTTGTGGTAAGAATGGTGGCTGTTTAATGTTTTTACACTATTTCATTGTATTCTATGTACCATCTCCTTAAGTATACCCAATTACATAGATACTTTCAGAAGGAAGTTTTGGATTGAAAAGCACTGCACTGTACCTTGCTTGCATCCAGGTCTGTAGTGTGTGTCATTGTGCGTGGGTCATAACCATTATGCCTCTCCTTGATCACAGGATCAAACAGGTCAGCAAACACCTGGCAATCAACAAAACATCACAGCAGATTCTAGTTTTAATTTGTTGTGATTGAAGGAAGACATACAGGTGGGTTTCATAAAATTAGAATATCATGGAAAAGTACATTTTTACCCCCTAATTTAGTTCAAAAGGTGGATCTTCATATATTCTAGATTCATTAAATATAAAGTGAAATGTGTCAAGCCATTTTTTTTTGTAATCTTGATTATTACGGTTTACAGGTCATGAAAACCAAAAATGTGTATCTCAGAATATTAGAGTAAAGAGGTTATAATACAGACATGTGGGTTTGCTGAGCCTTTAAACTTAGTCTGGTTCAGTAAACACAACCACAATCATGGGGATGACTGCAGACTTGATACAGTAGTTGTCCAGAAGGCTCACTGACACCCTCCACATGGAGGGTAAGCCACAGAAGGTGGGCAGCAAAGATTCTAGAACAGAGCTCTGTTCTAGAATCTTTGGTGGGCAGGGTGTTCACAGAGTGCTGTATCAAAGCATATTCATGGAAAGTTGACTGGAATGGAAAAGTGTTGTAGCAAAAGGTGTGCAAGCAACAAGGATAACAGCAGCCTTGAGAGGATTGTCAAGCAAAGTCGATTCAAAAACGTAGGGGATCTTCACAAGGAGTGGACTGAGGCTGGAGTCTGCATCAAGAGCCACCACAACGTGGAATGGGCTACAAGTGTGGTATTACTAGTTTCAAGCCACTCCTATATCAGAGACAAGGTTAGAGCGTCTTGCCTGGGCAAGACAGAACTGGACCGTTGCTCAGTGGTCCAAACTCCTCTTTTCGCATAAAAACAGAATGTGCATTTCATTTGGATATCAGGGTCCAATCAATGTTCCAAGAGTCTGGAGGAAGAGTGGAGAGGGACAGAATCCAAGTTGCTTGAAGTCCAGTTTGCTTACCATGGTATTACTGTACTGTACTTAATTGGCCAGACATTGTCTGACATTAATCCCACAGAGAATCTATGGCTTACTGTCAAGAGGCAAATGAAAGACGCCAGGCCCAACAATACAAATGACCTCAAGGTCGCTATCAAAGCAACCTGGGCTTCCATAAGCAAGTGCCATAGGCTGAGTGCCTCCATCCATACCACACCATATTGATGAAGTAATTTGTGCAAAAGCAGCCAGAACAAGTATTGAGTGTATAAATTAACTATTTTAGATGACCGGTAGTGAAGTTAGTCAGATTAGTTTTGATCAATAGAGCATAATCACTTGTATAATTAAGAAGAACATATATGCAAATAGAGAAAGTTAAGAATCACCGCTGCAGTACATTTTAACATTTAGGATAGGCAAAGCTGTGTTCACAATGTGTACAGTGATTCCTTAGCACCTCATATGACTCCTCATCGCCTGCTACACAGCCCACGGTCTTGATGAAAGGATGTCCTGGGTTGTCCACTCCAGTCTGGATGGCCTGATCAAGAGTGTAGCCTCCGGGTGTTCTTTTGTCACATAGTTTGGCATACATGGCTGGCGTGAGGTGACTGGCCATGCAATTCTGATGTTTTCGCAAATCAGGGTACTCTGCACTGCCATGGATATGAGTACAAAAAAAAATGTGATGTGTACAAAAGGCAATTTGGAAACGACTATCTGCAATGCCTTCACGCTAATATAATTCTAAGTCGTCCGTATACATGGGGGAAGTTTTAAGCCTAATTTCTGACCATGGAAATCAAACATACTCAAGTCAGTGACCCACTGGAGTGTCAGTATACGAGCTGCAAGGAAAATACTGCTTTACCTGGGAGGATAGAGCTTTCTGACCCCTGTCCCTGCGCTGACCTGATACTGGTTCAACAGTAAGCCTGTGGCAACAGTTCCTACTCCTATCACAGACATAATGTTTGTCCTAGAGGACAGAACCCTAGAGAAAATGCCTGCCATTTTCAGCTATTCTGAAAGAAAAACAGATGTTTTACCCTAATGTTAAATTGGTCACAAAGTAACATATTGTCAACAAAATCATAGACAATTTTAACTGAAGATTAATGGATATTACTTTAAATGACAATTTACCTGTTAATAATAATAATAATAATAAAAAACATTGTCATTGTTTTGGCTGGCATCTAAACCCTCTAAACAAAGTCAATTTAATCAGCAAATGAAAAGTGAATAAATAAAAAGAATGCAACATAGCAACAACTTCTCATAGAACACATTAGGGCCTGTGTCCACCAATTGCAGAGCTGTGTCCATCCAGCTGCAGAGCCGCAGACATATAGCGACCGATCTACCACAGTGGATCTACCAGCTAGAAGTTATTGCGTTGTTGCTAGGTTACCGGTGTTTTCAACTAGGCTACGGAATCCGACCTATGTCACTATTCCTTGTTCCCATAACAACCAGAACTACAAAATGTAATTTCGAGGAAATTACCAGTGCATGAAAATATAAACATACTGTATATTAACATAAAATGCCAAACTAACATTTATTTGGAAACAGTTGGCAAGAGTCATAGTTGATAACAACTGACAGTTGAAATGGCTGAACAGTTAAATAGTTGAGTAGTTTAAATAGTTAAATTATTTAATAGTGAATTATTGTAGTGAGGACATTTATTTTGAAACAGTTGTGGGCAGAGGAAATAATACTCACTCTAGAGGAAATAATACTCACTCTGTGTCTCTCCATTCTACAAGGATATAAGGCACATTCCATCCAACTTTCTATCCATTCATCCTCTTCAAACCATTCACTCATCCACCCATTAAACTATCCACCAACATCCATTAAACAATCTGCCTATCAACATCCATTCAACTTTCTGTCTATCAACATCCATTATACTATCTATTTTCCACTTTTAAACTATATACTCTGTCTCAGGCTTTAAGCATACAATCTGGCTCTCTTAAGACTACAGATTCTGTTCCTATTTCCTCTGCCCACATCTGTTTCAAAATAAATGTCCTCACTACAATAATTCACTATTAAATAATTTAACTATTTAAACTACTCAACTATTTAACTGTTTAGACATTTCAACTGTCAGTTGTTATCAACTATGACTCCTGCCAACTGTTTCCAAATAAAAGTTTGTTTTGCATTTTATGTTAATATACAGTATGTTTATATTTTCATGCACTGGTAATTTCCTCGAAGTTACGAAGTTTCTACGTTAAACGGTTAAAGCTGAATTAGAAATTTGGTGGGAAGAATAAGAAGAAGAAGAAGAAGAAGAAGAAGAAGAAGAAGACTTCGGATAACAGCACTGTAATAATAAGAAGAAGACTTCGGATAACAGAACAGTGCATTTTCATGCACTGTAATAAAGATATTAACAAAGATCCTTGATTACTAGCAAGATAGAGCAACGTAATTCGTTACTATGGGAGCAAAACGGGACAGTTCCGGTCTGCATAAGTGGGAGTGTCACCTTACGTCACTAAATAAACTTTCTCTCTTAATAAGCAATAAGAACAGATAAACATAATTGTGTTCACAGTATTATTGTCTATAATCATGTATGATACCAATGAATCATTCTTTAGGACATGATATGAATAATTGAATTAGTCATGTGAACCGAGCTAGCTAGCTAGCTAACGCTAGCTTAAAATGCTATACAAGTGGATGGGAGTAGCTATGGCAATACAGCTATGCTCTAACAAGTGACTAGTAGTTGAAGGACTTTGCTTAAACTTAATATACTGTTGCAAATTCACTTGAGTATAAACTATCAACTTTATGTCAGTAATGTTATTCAGCTAGTTGTCATTTCAAAGAAATTACACTTAAGTTCTCCGTTTAAAATGTTACCTTAGCTAAGAGGCTAGCTAGCACGCTAACAACCGGACAGTAACTGGCAGCAGCATGGTCTGATATTAAGTTATTTTATTACAAATCCGAACGCCAAAAAATTACATTTCTCCATTGACATTAGTGCAGCGAGGGTTTACTCTGGTCTGCATAAAGGGGGATTTCCCACCCCCCCCCTTGCAATAATCGAATGCGGAAATTGTCGAACGTTTGCGCCTCTCGCTCCGCTTTAACCCTCTCTGATATTAACGCCGCCATTTTGGGAGTCAAAAAATAACGAAGCCTAATAGCAATACACCTGCACCTGAATAGGAATAACCAGACCTACATAGTGCTTCTTTAAGAGTTTGAAGACTATTTTCTGGCTGAACTAACGTAGTCTCCTCAGTCATAAATAGTGATAGGCCTACTGTACATAACCACATTATTGAACATGACAGACAGTAGCCTACAGAAATAAACAAAATATGTGCCTAAGTGCCTGGACGAGTCGACGTGAGGGGCTGTCAGGCAAAGTTGCATCCAAAGCTGGCAGCGCCTAGTATAGGCTATGGATCCTTCAAGCGAACCGTTCCGTGTTGTCTGCAGCTGGCAGCTAACGTAGACCTGTCAACAGGAGCTACTCTGATTTTCAAGTGAAATCTGGATTACTATTTTTGTCGTTTGGCAAAAATGATAACGTGTTGACTAAGCTACTATCATGAACTGACTTTTTAGTTAGCAATAGGGTTCATAGCCTAACCTAACTTAGCCCACTATATTTTTTATAAATGACACCACAGGCTATCTAACTAATAGAGACCTGACTATAAAACCATCAGTGTATATGGGCTACCACACATTTGCTCTTTATATATCCATCTGCTTATCAACTAATGTTAGCTATAGACAGACTATTAATTTGCTATCTAATTCTACTTATAGAAAGCCTATGTGATGGCAAATGACACAACTGCCATTTTGAAGCCATGATACATACTAATAGTGATCCGATCCTACTCACACCCCTAATCAATTTCCCACTGATGGCCATGATTTACCTACATTTTGTAGCCTATTCGTCTTTACTTTGTCCCTGCCATTCAGGCTCATGCTTATGAACCACTGGCATGTCATAGAGGACATTTTTGGCCTTATCAGTGTAAAAGAAAATGCAGTTAAAACCCACTCTCCCCTATGCTCAACTTTGCTGGAGTCCCTCTTATGAGGTCATCACTGTGTCTGGAATGTTCATAAATTCAGTTATAAAAATAACTGTAAATATTGTTCTATTGTATTTAAAGTTGATTTTTCAAGAAAAATCACTACTCACTACTATCTTGCTTCATGTCCCTTCATTTGTGAAAAATGTTTTTAACCTGACATATACACTGTAGGAGCCATGAAGGTGTTTATTATTATTATTATTATTATTATTATTATTATTATATACAATCTGATTATTATGAAATGTTAAGTAATATAGTTTAATGGTTTATATTTGGGTTACTTGGGTTATTATATTTTGTTACTTTTGTTGTTTAATTTGCTTATCACGGTAATTGGGGGCGGTAACAATTAATTTAATGGCAGGTGCACAGGCACGGGCGGAAGTAGCCTAACTAGAGAGAGGGTGAGTTACGGGGAGGCCGTATTTCTTGTTGACCGCTGTTACGCTGCTCCGCTGCTCCGCTGTTGAACTCTGTTTAGCCTACATTTTCTTTTTACTTTGAGCACGTTATTATTACTGGATTACTGGATTAAGTTGGACTACCTTTTTCAATAAACCCGTCAAACGCATCTGGATCTCAGCGGATATTTTGTTTGGAACAGCGCGTCATACAATCAGCTACACCCATACCTTAGTCTCTCAGCGACTGCTTTGCTTTGGAATCAAGTCGCTACATACACTTTAAACTCTGAAAGACAATATGCATGAAGAAGAAAGATGAGGACAGAACAGCTGAACTGACTTGTGAACGTCAGCTCAGCTGGCTAGCTTTCAGGCAAGGTAAGAACCTCAGTAAGATAACTCTTTTTCCCCAGTGAGCAAGCAAGGGCAGGCTATTGTTATCCAGTTGTTGTCATCAATTGCCTTTAAATTGAGTGAACCGTCTATATCAACTAGAAAAAGAAACTAAAAGTTTCCCCAATCAGAACATTATACTTTTTTAATTTGGTGCCATCACCAATGCATAGCCTACAGGGCAAACAGATCGGTGGATGATGCCATCAATATGGGACTGCAATTTAGAGAGAGATGTAAACAGTGTTTTTAAGAAGCAGAACCCCTGTAAAGCAGCGGGGCCGCTCAGATCAGCTGTCTCCTGTGTTTACCGACATATTCAACACCTCGTTGGAGACATGCCATGTACCAGTCTGTTTCAAGGCCTCCACCATCATCCCTGTACCAAAAAAGATCACAGGCCTCAATGACTACAGACCTGTAGCCTTGACCTCTGTGGTCATGAAGTCATTTGAGCGCCTCATGCTGTCCCACCTCTAATCCATCACCGACCCCCATCTGGATCCCCTGCAATTTGCCTGCAGAGCCAATAGGTCTGTGGATGATGCAGTCAACATGGCACTACACTTCATCCTCCAGCAGTTGGAGTGTGCAGGCACCTATGCCAGGATACTTTTTGTGGACTTTAGTTCTGCCTTCAACACCATCATCCCAGTTAGGTTGCAGGACACTCTCTCCCAACTCTTCCACTCTCTGCCCACTTCACCTCCAGTCACAAGTCTGTCAAGCTCCTAAAGTTTGCGGATGACACCACCCTCATTGGACTCATCTCTAGAGGAGATGAGTCTGCCTACAGTAGAGAGATTGACAGTCTGTTAACCTGGTGCAGTGACAACAATATAGAACTGAATGCTGCAAAAACTGTGGAGATAGTTGTGTACCTCAGGAGGAATCCTGCCTTACTAGCCCCATCATACTCCATGACTCCCCAGTGAACACTGTGGAGTCCTTCCGCTTCCTGGGAACCATCATCTCACATGATCTGAAGTGGGAGCATCAGCTCCCTCATCAAAAAAGCACACCAGAGGATGTACTAATTGCGGCAGTTGAGGAAATTCAACCTGCCAAAGTCGATGTTGGTGCATTTCTACTCTACCATCACAGAATCCATCCTCACTTCCTCCATCTCCATCTGGTATGCTGCTGCCACTGCCAAGGACAGGGGAAGACTTCAGCGCATCATTTGCTCTGCTGAGAGAGTGATTGGCTGCAGCTTGCCTTCTCTCCAAAGTCTGTACACCTCCAGGACCCTGAGGTGGGCAGGAAAGATTATTGCTGAAGACCCCTCCCACCCCAGACACAGTCTTTATGAGACACTCCCCCCTGGCAAGAGGCTGCGGTCCATCATGACCAGGACCTCACGCCACGTTTCTTCCCCTCTGCATTTGGTCTCCTTAACAAAATGTAGCCCCCCTTTCTGCATAGTGTTTTTGTCCCTGCATCTGCACTTTGTCATATTAGTATATAGGCCTATATTATATTATATTGTATTTACTTCTTATGTGTCTTGCACCATTTCACCAAGTCAAATTCCTTGTCTTTTCTTTTTCATGTGGAAAAGAAAAAACTATAAATGATTCTGATTCTGAATTCATCCTTCACCACCTCGACTCCCCAGGGACGTATGCCAGGATCCTGTTTGTGGACTTCAGCTCGGCGTTGAACACCATCATGCCTGAACTCCTACATCAGAAGCTCACTCAGTGTCTGCCTCGGATCATCAGCTTTCTGACTGACAGGCAGCAGCATGTCAGACTGGGGAGTTCTCATCCAAAACCCGGTCCATCAGTACAGGCGCCCCACAGGGGTGTGTCCTTTCCCCACTGCTCTTCTCCCTCTACACTAATGACTACATCTCAAAGAGCCCAACTGTAAAACTCTTAAAGTTTGCAGATGACACCACCATCATTGGTTTAATCTGCCTAAGGAGCTGCTGACCACTTTCTACTCAGCCATTATTCAGTCTGTCATCTCCATCTCCATCACTGTCTGGTTTGGGTCAGCCACCAAACGGGACAGGGTCAGACTGCAACGGACAATTAGGGCTGCAGAGAGGATCATTGGAGCTGACCTTCCCTCCATCCAGGACCTGTACCGGTCCAGGGTCAGGAAAAGGGCAGCAAAAATCTCTACAGATCCCTCACATCCTGGTCACAAACTGTTAAACCTCCTTCCCTCTGGTAGACGATAATAAGGCTCTGGGCTAGGCTACGGCAGAGCCGTATACCTTTATACGGCTCTGGGCTACGGTAACCGACTAGAGCTTCTGACGTTGTCGTAATCACAGAGGTAGGCCTATAATCCCCTTTCAATAAACACTTGACGGAAGTGGTCTGAAAATGAGTGTCAGCGCAAAAAATGCGATTGGTGGACACAGGGCCTTATTCATCACACGTTCCTGCCCAGCATTATTTTTACTTTATTTTTTTTTTTTTAATTGTTGTAAGTTGTCAGCTTAGAACCATAAACACAAATATAAACATTTCTAAAACTGATAGTTCCGGTCCTTGATTGTGATTGGCTGAATCATGTTCGATGGATGCCATAGACCACTCCGGAATAAGTCCCGCCTCCGAAGCATCCGGATCCACCCAACTTCCGGGCGTCGAATGTCTATGGGAAATAACATGGCGTTTCAAAATATCATACCTGTCAAACATCTGTAGGTGGCGAAGTAGAAAAAAATGGTGGGCCGATTGGCCTACACACTTCTGCCATCTAGTTTCCACTGGATTTTTTGATTGTCGGTGCCGTTAAAGTAGAAATATATCAGTACGAAGCACTAAGCTAACGCACGCTTCGGACGCCGCGTCTCCCTGAGTCAAGGTTGCATAGCAACGGCAATGTTTCATAGTTTGTCTTCACCGAAATGGAGTTTGTGGCACCAGAGCCTGTCTACGGAGGTGGCACTAATCCTGCGTGAAATCGTCATGTTTGATAGGTTGTTAATACATTCTGAAAATGTTACTGTTCTGATCAAGGTCATGCAAAATAAAGCTATCGACTCTAAACGACTCTGCCTCTGATTCCTAGTAGGGGTCGACCAATTATCGGCCGGGCCGATTATTAGGGCCGATATTTAGCATTTTTATAATAATTGTTATCGGTCATTTTTCCACCGATAAGCCGATATTGAAATGGATAAAGAATGAAACGCGCTACTTTGTCTGTAAAGCGTCTCTCACTCCCTGCATTTGCTACTCTGTGGTCGAGAGCATTGTCCCGCCCACTACACCGTCTGATTTGTTAGTTAGCACGAATGCAGCCAATCAGGATCGAAGACTGAACACAGACAAAGTTTAGGATTCTCACTGAGGCAGAGTGTTTTTGACAACTGACATATCGGTTTTACATATCGGTTATCGGCCTCCTGTTTTGGTAATAATTGATATCGGTATCGGCCCTGAAAAAAACACATCGGTCGATCCCTAATTCCTAGTCTGCTTATCAAAGACAAAAATCTCGTCTCGTCATGTCTTTAGTGTCTTTGTTGGCGATTTCGTTCTTTTTCAAATATCTCAATAACAGCCAACAAACTCTCAGCACAGTCAAACCAAAGTTAAGTCGTGTTGAAAAGAGGCTGAACCTTGCAAACGATTTACTTTTATAGACCACTGAAATCACTCGTGAATCACACGTGAAAATGACCATCACGTTAGGTTGTGACTGGTTGTGAGCGAGATCTAACGCCCTCCTCCGCCCGCGTACATCGGAACTAGCTCCCGGTTAGCATTAATAATCGTTTACTACTTTAACGCCACCGACAATCAAAAAATCCAGTGGAAACCAGATAGCAGAAGTATGTAGGCCAATCGGCTTTTTTTACTTTGTCACCTACAGAGTTTGACAGGTACGATTTTTCGAAATGCCATGTTATTTCCCATAAACATTCGACAACCGGAAGTTGGGTGGGTCCGGATGTTTCGGAGGCGGGACTTATTCCGGAGAGGTCTATGGGTGCATTCAGGGCACGTCGGAATGACAAGGACCGCCCCCATGGCTACTTTGTTTTTCCGACAGCAAGTGTTCATGTGCTTTGCCATCAGAATGTGTGACAAACACGGATGCCACAACAAAGGTTATACACTCACTAATCCTAAACAAACAACTGTATAAATATAGTGTAAGATGCTCGTGAAAGAAAGATATGCAGCTTTCAAGTGACAAAAACGGCAAATTCCCAAGTTCACATTAAAACTGTTGGACATGAAAGGCCACATGGACTACAAACGAACTACAACGTGACGACAAAAGTGATGATGAGCGCCTAACTGGGCAACTCTGTTAGCAAAATCTAGCCCCAGTTTCCGACCTCTGACTCATACATTAGGCGTGTTCGACTTGAGGCAGATCTGACTTGGTCTGGCTTTCTACGTAAACGTGATCTTCAGAGGCTAGCCGGGAGGAGAACAGAGGGCAGCTCATCCCGGACAGACAGGCTACAGTCTGCCTGACGTGACTCGCGGGAGACATCGCGGGAGATATCGCGGAATGTTGTTTGCAATAAACACAGCAGAACTTTCATTCTGTTCATTAAAATGAGCATGATGACTGACGAAATAAATTCTTATGATGTAGTTTAAATAAACCACTGTTGTCATACAGTTAACAGGCCTGCATTGTAGCACATAAATTCAATATCAAGTGTTTCCCCTATATGTATCTATTTAGCCAACAGCAGAAAATAACAGAATATCCAAACGTTTTCAGTAGGCTAGCCTACCATTGTTGCAGAAATCACGTATAAGAAGGTATCCCTTCGATTTCTGTTTATTTTCGCATATTCCAACATAAGGAAGCAGCATGAGACTCCCGTCATAATCGTCATGAGGACATTCCTCCTAAATGGCCCTATCACGTCTTTGAACTGACGTCATGAGGGCGTGTTTTAGCTCGTGGAAGGCAACTGCAAGATCTGTCTGCAGGCTAAGACTCCCACGATATTTTAAGGTCATGTGACATGGTGTCACGGTGGTAAGTCCCTCCTCGGCTGACAGAAGTCGGACAGAATTTCTAACCAGCAAGCATTGCGTCCATCCCAGTATGCATTGTGTTTAACCCAGCATGCATCACATCAAGTCAGATCTGCACAGATCTGCCTCAAGTCGAACACGCCTATTAAGTGACGTGAATGACGCGGAATGATGATGTTTTCACTCGGAGAAAGGTTTTTCCGAAGCCCATGAACGCTAGGTTAGACCCCATCACGTCTTTGAAATGACGTCATGAGGGCGTGTTTCAGATCGTGCAGATCGTGGAAGGCAACTGCAAGATCTGTCTGCAGCATGGAGGTATTATATATAACTGGAGAGAGTGACTAAGTCCCGCCCCCATTAATTTCAATGGACCATGCTAGGCTAGCTACTTCAGCCAAAAAAGTTTAAAATTGACCGCAGCCATCTTTACAAAAATGGCGTTTCATGGGTGTTCGTTTTCGGCACCAGCTAGAATTAGCCTATTAGATTCCACGTTACAGATGGAGACAACGTAAGGTACAACGGTATGTCGTTGATGAAGATTGGACATTCCCTCAGAGGAAAAGAAGTTGTTCGGGAACACGCTTCACCTCCTTATAAGCGCAAATTTATTTCATTGGTTGGGATAACATTTTGGGAATGGTGGAAGAATTTGCCCTGTCTCTGAAGTCCTAGGTTATTTAATGTGATGTTCATATGTGATAATAAACAATGCGAATCAATATTGAGTCACTTTAGGCTACACAAATAATGAACCCTAAATGCTATATTTGGACAGGTTGTATTATGCAATAGGCTAGCCAACGAAAATTACTAAAATTAAGTAGACATATGGGATGTAAGAAACTTGTGGATAGCTGAAATATTTGCTGCACCCAGTGTGCATGCAGTTTGTTAAACCCGGTTAAACCTAGGCTACATTTGCAGGCAGACAAAATCAAGCCAACGCAAGTTGGACTTACCGATAGACGCGCACATCCCTCGGGTATTGTGGTTCGAGCAGGCAAAGAGTCTGCAACTGTTGTTGGATATTTGGCTTTTGCCTCGACTGGCAGCCTTGGCCATTTAAATCAAATGCATAGCCTAATCATGTCAATGTTGCAAGAAAGCAAACTAAATAAGTAATTGACATTTGTTTCGTTTTAAATCACTTGGGGAGACATAGGTTATATCCAGATGTTGCGCTGTCATGGACTACAGGTAGGAACTACAGCCTGTGCGTTTTAAAATAGTTTTCATCTACAACGCAATGAGTAGGCTAATAATTGGATATAGGACATTGCATCTGCTAAAATGTATGGTCATAGTCAGTTACCTTGTCAACCCACACATAAGGCAAATAATAGCCTAATATGACAACATTTACATTTTTCTTTTATTAACGACAAAGTATGGAAGCATATGTGTAGCTTAATTCAAATGAGAATGCAATCTGCAATATGCAATTCAAAAAGACATTACATTATGCAATTGCCAATTCATTATGTAATTTAATATTGCAATTTGCTATAATTTCCAACAAATTGTATTTTAATCTGCAAAGTGACAATGCAATCCTAAAATCAATTTGAATAATTTGGGTTAAAAAATAGAATAAACATGGATTGAATTGCCAATTCTTTCTTGGTTATTATGGATAACGTTAGTGCTACATCGTTACAGTTCTCCTTGCTGTGCCTTTATGAAACAGTTTTAAGTCCCGAGAGACCTTAGGTTAAATTGATTTTACAACAGCTAAGGGGCGTTGTTAAGCATGATGCACTAGCGGATTGTAAATAAACACGTTGGTACAAATTACCTAAAATGAACGTTAATGTTAATTAACTAGCTGGAGGCATCTATTATTTTTCCAACCCACTTCAGATCAGGTTAAAGGGAAACTTGGCAGGATTTCCCCCTCTGCTGGAGAAATTGCCATTATGCTATTTCAAACTGTGGGAAAAGGTAACAATAAAGCACATGGATTTGTTTACAAGCTAGCGAACGGTTAGCATAAGTTTGGCAGAATTATGTGGATGTTATAAGGTAAGAAACACGATTTAAAATGAGTTTCTTGTTTATCACTTATCTTTCTGGGACGGTAGTCTAGGGTGACCAGACGTCCCCGGTTTCCGGGGACAGTCCCCGATTTCGGTGACCTGTCCCCGGCTGGAGCTGTCCCCGGAAAAGTCCCCGGTTTTCACTGTGACTGACAGACCCGAAATTGGAATAAAAGAAAGAAAACACTGACCAAACGTACAGTTGCGCACCCTTCACGAACAGGCTCAAGCCAGTCAAAGCAAGCGCTCAGCTCAGACCTCCAAGATGTTCTAGAATGCCCATATTTCTGGTAGGCTATTTCGATTGGTGGAATAGCAGCGCGGTAGAATCTTTGAAATGAAACCACTTGTGCGGGGGAATTATTAAACTATTCATCACAAACGTGCCAGCTGCTCAAGTCCAGGTTAAACTAAAATTGCGGAAAACCCGTCACACAGATAGCATATCATACGCAGATATCACGTGAACGGCCGGAATCTAAGCTTTCCAATGATATTAGCGCCAAATTGCTGTGATAAATGGTTCGCGAGAAAATTAACAATGAATTTATGTGACAACTAGCATCGGTAGGCCAATTGCAACAAGTTTCTACATGGTCTACAACTTTGGGCCAAAATTATAATGTAGGCCTATACTCAACGATTTATGTCAGTACAAACATTTTTGTAAATTGTTTAGCCAGAGTAGGCCTATCCCACCATAATGGTTCTCATATTGCCAGATTCCAGACAATCACCTACAAATATGAATATAGCCTATATTTCTACTGGCATGCTTCCTAGTGACATTAAGACAAAAATATAAAGAAAAAAAAGCATGAGACGTGAGTTATTTTTTCTTGATATACAGTGATGGCCAAAAGTATTGGCACCCATGCTAAAGTTGACTGAAAAGAGGAATATAAAATCATCTTTTGGAAATTGATCTTAATGCCTTAAGTGAAAAATGAGGAAATATCTAACCTTTAAGGACACCAATTTTCTTAGTGAATGAATAATGTATCATAAATAAATAAATGTTCTTCCTTAAAATACAGGGGTCATAAGTATTCCCACCCCTATGTTAAATTCCCATAGAGACAGGCAGATTTTTATTTTTAAAGGCCAGTTATTTCATGGATCCAGAATACTGTGCATCCTGATAAAGTTACCTTGGCCTTTGGAATTAAAATAGCCCCACATCATCACATACCCTTCACCATACCTAGAGATTGGCGTGGGTGTTATTTCAGTTAGCCTATTAGCTGGTTTGATTTGCATTGAGCTCAATGAGCATCAAACCAGCTAATAGGCTAACTGAAATAACACCTAAATCTAAATCTAAACGGGTTTATTACGTTGAAATAGTTGCCAAGTTCCCCTTTAAGTTGAGTTAAGTTAATTCAAGTTAGCAGCTAGCCGTGGACAATGTAGGCTAAATTAAGTTGTTGTTAAGCTTGTTTTTTTTAATACTTTAAAATAACATTTGATAAATGAACTTTACACTTTTTAGTAGCCATAAGTGTGTAGATTTGAACAAAATCTGGTTTGGTTCTTACCGGGGCTTTTACTGCCTGAAATATCCGATTTTGACGGAGTTAGTGCTGGGCTGGTGGGTGCCTATTTCCGCGGCACATCCACGGCACATCAACGGTTAGACCGAGAATTCTCGTCGCAAATCAAAATTCCACTGGAGCTTCAAGTGGATTTGTACAAGCAGCCTTACAACACTGTTTACAGCTCTTCGAGTCACGGTAAAATGTCATTTTTGGTACATAGCTAATTTAGATACACCTATGGTGTGGGTGGTTGCGTTTTTTTAGGAGTCCGCTGTCTTGGTTTGTATAAAAATGGATATTAAGTGACACATACACGGAAGACGGTGGAAATATGGGACCGACGGTAATAGGGGGAGTTCCGATAGCTAATTTAGATACACAATTGTGTGGGTGCTTAAGTGACACATACATGTAATAGGAAATAGGGGAAGGGCGGTAATATGTGCTTTTACGATAACAGGCTAACTAATAATCACCTATTGCTAATGTTATTGCTTTCACCAGCTTTCACAAACATGCTATGCTAAACCAAATCATGCTATACTAGCGCTATCTAGCTAGCAGAGAGCTTGTTAATTTTTCTCAGTTTTGGCTGGCATCTAAAAGCTTTCTAAAGCTTTTAAATTTACCAACAGATCACAGTCAATTTAATCAGCAAATAAAATAAGCAATACATTATTTAGCTGTTTGACATTGAATAAAGTAAGACTTACTTTTCAAGGAAAGGTAGATTATTCCACCAAAGACTCCACTCCTCTGGCAATGACAACCAACTTATCCTGCTGGATAACGGTTTCCTTAG
Source organism: Alosa sapidissima (assembly GCF_018492685.1). Taxonomy (NCBI): domain Eukaryota; kingdom Metazoa; phylum Chordata; class Actinopteri; order Clupeiformes; family Clupeidae; genus Alosa; species Alosa sapidissima. Next base: position 12,421,608 of record NC_055970.1, read on the forward strand.
CAACCACAAATAGCTTTGAACCAAAGATTCTAGAACAGAGCTCTGTTCTAGAATCTTTGCTTTGAACAAAATTACTCTGTTCAAAAAACAATTCTCAAATCTATTTTAGAATGCTGAACTGCAGCACACACAAAATGTTTACAGTAAAAAACCAGAGACTTTCTAATGAGGAGACACAGCACTCAAAAAATCCTCCATAGAAATGCATGGGGTTAGTTTGTAACGCCAATATGGCCGTTGTCTACACACAGGGTGCGATTTGTAGGGGGGGATGGGTGGGATTCCCCCCCCTCTGGTCTTGATATCCTCCCCTCTGCTTAATTATTTTCATCGCCTACATAATAATCTGACATCAGAAACGCACTGTCACCGTCAGCACTCATGCTGCTGACACAGTGGCTGCGTGATAACTTAATTTGGCCTTGATCGTGCAGGACATTTCAGAATGTCGACTATGTAATCCATCATAAATGGCTAGTTTCAATGGAAAAGTTAGCTGGACAAATGAAAGAAAACGAGAAGGATTCAGTGAAGCATATCGTCATATTTTAGAACCTTCAAAATTAGAAAACTGATGCAACTGAGATGGAGGACAACTCCACGTATAGAACGTAGGCCTATTGTCCGAAGGAACTTACATTAAATGAGGAGATATTAGCTGAATGTCACAAAAAGTGTTACAGAAATTGCTTGGCATCGCTTATTCAATGGCTCTCTACCGAAACACCTGTAGTTTGCGGAGGACGAACGAGAAAGCACTCGTTTGATAAATCAGCCAGTAGGCTAGGCCTAGTAGACAAATAACTTTCAGAAATAATCTGTACTGCAAAAATGAATGTTGGTGGGTATTTAAACTATCTAGCGGGTGTTTTAACAGCTGCAAGAAATAGAAGCTTCATTGTCTTTATGTTCTGGTTCTTAAATTATTTTCATAAAACTTCAAGTTGCCCTATAACTTTACTCTCCAAACTTCACTGCACTGTAGCCAATTAACTGACAGTATGATAGTAGGCTATTTATTTTCTGCAGGCTACAATAAACACTTTTATTTTTTCAACTTTTGCAATATTACGCACTTGGCTACTGAACGCAAATCAGCAGGAGAGAGAAGGCACGTAGCCTACAGTACGCAGCGTGTAGTGCAATGTGTGCTATTTGGTTACCAACTAACACTGTTAGCCAATTCACTAACTCAAGACTTCAGTGCCATCATATACAACATTTTTTTACATAACAAATACAGAAAGGATGGAGGCAGCAAAAGTAGAGGAGTCATTTCAGATGGGGCAAGAACAAGGTGAATTTGTATGCTTGTCAAAACGTAGTCCTACCCTGCATTAGAGGAGCTGATCATCATACCAAGCACACTCGCTATTTAAAGGAGAATTCCGGTGTGATATTGACCTAAAGTGTATCGAAACATGATACCGAGTGTGAACGTATGTCTCATAGCCCATCTCGGCTTGTCCCCTGCACTCCAAAATCTGGCGCTAGTTAGCCGATGCTACCAACATCTTTTTCAATAGTGGTGCTTCGGCATCGGGCTAGCCATGCAAATAAATCACTGTTTTACACCCATTTACGAGGCTCAATGTATCTCCACACTTCATTGGTAGACTTCCGAGGGCCCTGACATTTAAAACGAGACATTGAGAACTTTGAAAAAGCACTGGTAGTTTACTTACAAGACGATTTATACAGACAGTATCTTCACGAAGTTTAGCGCTTGCAGCCATCTTGAATTTAGTCACGATAAGTCGAGCAACGAGTAAGAATGAACAGCTATGATAAGGGATCAGATTCCAAAAATAATTCAGTGGAAATGCATGGATTCCAGTTGCTGCTACTGGAAGAAACTGGAATCCATGCATTTCCACTGAATTATTTTTGGAATCTGATCCCTTATCATACCTGTTCATTCTTACTCGTTGCTCGACTTATCGTGACTAAATTCAAGATGGCTGCAAACGTTAAACTTCGTGAAGATACTGTCTGTATAAATCGTCTTGTAAGTAAACTACCAGTGCTTTTTCAAAGTTCTCAATGTCTCGTTTTAAATGTCAGGGCCCTAGGAAGTCTACCAATGAAGTGTGGAGATACATTGAGCCTCGTAAATGGGTGTAAAACAGTGATTTATTTGCATGGCTAGCCCGATGCCGAAGCACCACTACTGAAAAAGTTGTTGGTAGCATCGGCTAACTAGCGCCAGATTTTGGAGTGCAGGGGACAAGTCGAGATGGGCTATGAGACATGCGTTCACACTCGTTATCATGTTTCAATACACTTTAGGTCAATATCACACCGGAATTCTCCTTTAAAGTCATACATCAACGGTAAACTAAAACTAAGATAAAGGTAAATGTTACAAAGGTGGCAAAATGAATATAGGCTATTATTAGCCATGACATTACTAGGCTATGAATCGTTCGTTCATTAAAAAAAAAAAAAAAATGGAGGGGGTTACAAACTTATTCAAAATCATCCCCCCCTCTAGTTTTTACACAAATCGCACCCTGTCTACACATATCCCACCCCTTCCTCGGCAAAACGTCGACATGTAAATACATTGAGCCAATCATGTGGTGTGATGTGAATACATTGAGCCAATATGGTGTGTTGTGATGACATCTTGCCAATCATGTATTGTGAACTCGCCGCTGGAGCAAGATTGGTGTCGTGAAGCCTTGCGCACGCGCATTTCTGCTGAATAGGATGCCGATGAGTGCCCAAAAAGCGTTGCTATATGGCCGCCGAGTGGAGGGACTTGCCTAAAAGGACTTTGACAACACTCAACTGTTTAAAAACAGCACGTGATGCACTTATTCTGTACTCTACCGTTTTTAAATTGTCCTAAAATTGTTCAGAGAATTGCTTTAAAACTTAAAGCGATGGTTCGGAGTAATTTCACCCTAGGGTCCTTTGCACCATGACCCCGAGCCAAACACCCTCCCAGAACCTGTTTTCCAATATCGTTAATATTGGATTTTTGCCTTTTTTACTGTTTTTGTTGGGCTGAACCACGCGTGGGGGGTTGGGGGGGGGGGGGGGGGGGGGAGGGGTGACCTGATATATTGGCGCAGTGTTGGTGATCACATTTTATCAGCGGATGTAGAGGTGGAGGGCTATCAAACACAGTTCAGCTTGCATCAAGGTGCCAAGCGATTGATAATGTCAGCTCGAGATCAGAACTTCAGATGCAGAGGGAGACATTGCTGCGTCCTGACCTATTTTTTACAGTATGGTCCTGACACTTATGAGTAGGCCTAAGTGTTCTAGCCTACTCATGTTCTGGGAGGCTTTGAAGACCTACATGAGCATCACCAATGGACTTGAGCCGCCTACAGGCCAATGTAGGCTATAATTTGCTGTTGAAATTAATAAATGGATAAACTGATAAATTAGGCTCACTGTTGTGTCTTCGTTTAGCCTAGTGAAACCTAGTCTAGCGTAAAGCGTTAAGTAAGTAAAATGCCATGTCAAACAGTGCTTGGGGTAGCCTGTATCCGGTATAGCCAAGACTGACGTCGATGGCAAAGCATTCTGCTTTGGGGAATTATTTGCTATGGCATGGCCATGGTATTCAAATATACTGTATATGTTCAACATAGGTTGAAAGTTATGTTTAACGTGCCTTCTCCCAAAAAGTTTTAGTAATCTCTAAAGTAATGAGTCAAAATCACAAACAACTTCAGGCGGCGCTCTCTTCCATCTAGCCTGGCCCAGCTAGATGGTGTTCTCCCCCCGGTGCTCGTGGTTCAGTCCTACCACAAGCGCAAAAAAGGAAAATTAGAAAATTGAAGCATCATTTACATTTTTAACTTCTGAACAGAAAACCGTAACTGTGCTCAATTGAAAATCAAAATAAGCAAAAATAACCCATTTACTGTGCCGTCCTAAAGAATGGATAATGGATTTTTAAGTCTATTTTTATATTTTTTCATGTGAATTCTGCAAATAGAACATAGCACTGCAAAGCGTTACACCTTTTCTTCAGTTTGTGTTAATACATGTTTTATGCTTTAACGTTTTTTAAAAGTGAAACAAAGTGATTGCGTCTAGTAATATGCATTCAAGTAAAATTGCCATTGTAGTTGGTTAACTACGTTTTATATGACATTAAACTTTAAACTTGAACTGGATATACTAGGCTGTCACCTAAATTCCAACAATATATATTTTTTCCATGACAGTGACTGCTTTTAATTAGAGGAGGAATACCTGCCTTCATTTCCTGTCTAGACTGGGCTTCTCATGAGATCAGTGGTAGGCAATTACTTTGCATTTAAGTTGACTGCCTGGATTTAATAGATTTATGAATGACTTTCATTTAGCTGGCAATGGAATCAGGAACTTAGAAAGAATCCATTTTCGAAACATTGTATTCTAAATAAATAATTGCTTGCAGAATGGTCAGTGGGCAGGAATCTTTCTAAGCTCCTGATCTGCGACCTTTGGTCATATCCAACACACCTGCCTGACAAAAGAGGTGTGCAAAAAGCCTTACGTTGAAATGGAATCAGGAAGAAAAACACACACAAAACTCACATAAAAAAGAAAAATGAGCACCTTTTTAGTATTTCAATGTAGTTCTGGGTCAAAATTGTCTACTCACAAACTAACTCAAAGGACCTGACACGCTGACACCACCACCAATTGCACTGCCATTAACTTGGTGCAGATAAGCCCGCTAACATGCTGAGTAGCACATTTAGGCAATTTTGTTGCAGTGGTGTGCTTTACTATAGTTATTCACTACATTCATGCATGGACTGAACTGCTGGTGGGAACAGGAGTGTAGCCTATCTACACTGTGGGCAGCCGTGGCCTACTGGTTAGCACTTCAGCCCTGTAACCGGAGGGTTGCCGGTTCGAACCCCAACCAGTATAGGCACGGCTGAAGTGCCCTTGAGCAAGGCACCTAACCCCTCACTGCTCCCCAAAAGCCGCTGTTGATGCAGGCAGCTCACTGCGCCGGGATTAGTGTGTGCTTCACCTCACTGTGTGCTGTGTGTGTTTCACTAATTCACGGATTGGGATAAAAGCAGAGACCAAATTTCCCTCACGGGATCAAAAGAGTATATATACTTATACTTACTTATACTTACTTATACTTATCTAGCCTACTCCCACAACTTTCCTCGTAAACAGTTTTTTTTAAGATAGCTGATGCATCTGACATGGTAAATTATAATATTAGTAGTCAATTTTTCGGTGACTTTTAGGAAATGGGTCAGCAAGGTGCATTGTCTCTTTTTTCCCTGTAGATGGGGAAAGCAAGCTAATTCCTAATCCTGGAATTCAGTGGGCGTGTTCAATGATGTTTCGTTTTTCCAGAGAATGTCTAATAAGGGGAGAACCGCCACTCTCGGGAAACTTCCGGTTTCTGAACTGGTTCCAGCTCCTTTTCAGGTTCCACATGAGGGCGCTCGCGAATAAGTGCAGAATGAATGGAGGCCTATGGAGCTGTACCCCTCAAATCCACTTTTCTCGGGATATAATTTTTTGCCCAGAAATTCGAATGTTGCAGTCAAAAGAGGGGGCAGAGAAAATACAAACCGCTGAGTATTATATTTTTTGAGTCACTTATTTGTTCTAAAAAGCCTTTCAAATGTGTCAATGACATCATTCATTAGCAGAAAGCTAGTGTGTTGTGGGCAACAACGACCCAACCTGTAAGAAATCGAAAGGACGTGACTACTCGTTCATTCAACTTTTGACCTATAATCCATATTGAGCTTGCAGAAACCACAATCAAATCTTCAATTTCTCAACGACAACCAGGTGAAAGAAACAAATTTAGCCGTCTAGCTCCATAGACCCCCATTGTTTTTGCACTTATTCGTGATCGCCCCTAGCGGAACTGCAACATATTGCAGGTACAATGGAGTTAATAGGGAGTGATCCGGCTCTCCGTAAACGGGCTCTGGTTTTTCCCATGTAGTACTCAGTGATGACGCACTTCCTGAGGGGCAGTGTGGACCACCTCCCCGAACCGTTCGTAGAGGGGTGGTGTATTTTTTATGTTGTTTATTTATTTAATTTCACTGTTTTTGAAACGATTTGATGTTCGTTTAGGTGGTTTATGTCTCAACCAAATATGTGGCTGACGCAATTCCGCCGTACTTCGCTTTCCTGACATTGTGTTTGGATAATATACTGGGGGGAGCAGAAGCCATCGAAAAGTTTCCCCTTTGTACTGTACAAGATATAGCGATATGTGGATAGTCGTAAAGTAATGTGCCAAGGACTGTGAGAAGGAAGGATATAAGGCACTCGGCTAACTGTTTTGCTGGTTAGCCCATTCGCTAACGTTACTTATCAACTGCCTTGAGTGTTTGCCTTGTGCTATATGGATCCCTGCCACCTGAAAAGGACAAGCCACTGGGCTGCAAATGAAGCATGAAGCCGTGTATACGGTGTGTTTTTTGGACCTCCGTGGTTTAAGTAAAATTCCGATCGGTCACTCCAAGGGACCCCGAGTCAAGGCTGGTCCTTCAAGGCAAGAGCAAGTCTGTTTGGATAATTTTGGTGAAAACGTGTTTGGAGCTGAGATCTTGCGCAGTATTTAGGCTATTGACAGCCAGCGGAAGAAAATATTCATAGTCGTGAGCCCAACGCAGGCTACACGGGGATTTGGAATATTGGGAATATCGCAGCTCTAGTTGGACTCCAGTTGTGTTGGACTTCTTCGGTAAGTAGTCACGTTACCACACTTTTGCGTCTGACAAAGTGAGGTGGTTTGTATGTTGATGTCGTGGGACGGGGTGGGACTTGTATGGGTAACATTAGTTAGCCTATAACCGAGGCCAACTTTCCCCCCGTGTTGAGCAAGATTAAACTTTTGCTTGTAGTCAAAAGTTAGTCGACCCGTAACGTTGTCGTCATGAACAGGTATGTGTGTGAAGTTTGCTGTAACTTTGCGTTTTGAACATGGATAGGAAAACCTTTTTTGTGAATTGTTGTAGTCGACTGTATTACTGGGGAAAAATGGTGCGCAAAATGTTGTTAGGTTAGCGATTTCAATCAGCTAATGGCCTTCATGGGACAATATCACGGACGTCGTAGGCTACAAACCTATTGGGATTCTAGCCCAATTTTAGTGGTCCATATTAGCTTTGGAAACTTGACTTGGTCTCGTTCAAGTTCACCGTATGTAACGGATGAAAACATTGAACATAGAAGAGGAAAGCCAGTCTTATCAGTCATAAAGCGCAGGATGGTGTCACATGTTTTTCCTCTGGGATTGACAGCCCATTATGACCCAATATTTGTAGTAAATTTGACAAACTCAACTCAGTTGGCCAAACGAAGGCAATATCCTGTTCAGAAATAGTAGGCGATACCCCCCTTCCCCCCAAAAATCTGGAGCATCAATCAAGTCTCTGTGTAAAATTAAGTAGCCTAGGCTATCTTATCAAATGTCATAATCACTATGTAAGATCAAATTTAAGATAAAATGTGCGCACAATTATGGGGTTTGAACGAAAAAACAAACACGTACTGTAGCCTAGGCTATGTGAAATAATTTTTGACCCCTAATGGAAATAGTGACGTTGTCTGTGTTTTTATATTCATGCTGGCTTGATGTTTCTGCGAGGTTGTCTTTTGAGTGATACGGCCTTCGCTTTAGTTTTTGATTAATGTATTTTCTCATCGCTTGCATTTTCAATGTTGTAGCCTACAGTTGGCTACGGCCACATTTACGGCTACACACAAGTCCTATGTTCTCCTTCGTTGAAAATATGGTCTTGTGGAACTGATAAATCTGAGCGGTGGTTTGGAGCTTGTATTTATTTGGTTTGATTATTTGCATTAAGAGGGTAAGTAGAAATGGAATCGATTTGAGCCAGTAAGTTAGTGAGTCAGAAGAGTCAGTGGTGCTCAAATAATATAATGGTCATGACATTTAAGATATAGTTTCATAATATATGTAAAATGTTAAGCTACTTCCAGACCAAGATGCGAATCCAAATGCAATGTTGCTTGAATAGTTTTTTTTACGCCCCGTGACGTGGGGCTGCGAGGGAAGGCGTGCTTTTGAAGTGAGGGGTGCGGAGTTAAAAAGCCTGTTAGGCAAGGTGCGCTCCTTCTTTCTTCCACCACTGGACGATAGTTCATCTACAACAAACACTGACCTGGAACTTTGACGTGAGTAGGCTACTGCTCCCCTTCACAGATCTGCTCGTCTGTTACTTAGTTGATGCTGGTGTTATTTGTTTGTTGTATGTAAACGCAGCTAAGGTCAGTTGATGTGTCTTTTACTGATGGGCAAGGGTAAATTAGCTCTGCTTTACAACATATGGCATAGTCTATGATGAACTATTTGTTCTCACTTTTATCGCAGTATTTAGAGACCGCAGAACTCACTGTAGATTGCGTGAATTACTTGATAAGAAAACGTTAAGATAACGTGGCCAAAATAAGATAAGCTGTAATTTAAAAAAAAAAAATATATATAGGCTATATGTTTTTTTTACTGGGTATAGCAACTAGTTCGATATTGCACGTAATATGCAAGTGGGGTCTATTTACAGTACAGAGTCCTTGTTTTGTTTTGATGACAATCCTTCAAATGATTTATTTGGCCATGATTTTGGAGCAGCCTCTCTCTCACTCACTCACTCACTCACTCACTCAGTATGTTTTAAGAGATGTCTATATAAGTCTATAAGAAGTCCAGACATCATTCTCACCCCATGCAAAATTAGCTATCCCTGTCATTCTCATACGTTTGAGGAGAGAAATGGAGGCTTTGTGTAAATGGGAAGCAGCAGCTCTATTTGAAAGGGAAATGTCTGTCTGTTTTGACCTGAATGGATGATGATGGTCTGGGGCTACTCTGCCTGCCTGATGCTAGACAGAGTTCCCCATCGTCGGTCTCCTCGGCCGTCTCCTCAGCCACCCTGCCTCCCACATTGTTGTCTCCCATTTCCTCCTTGTTGTTCAACTTTTCATCTCCCATTCACTTGATGCATGTGTTTCAGTGGGCTGTTTTTGCATTTCATGGTTGACTGTGGCTGTTCTGTGTTTCCTGGAAGAGGAGTTTGGCATCTTATCTGCCATCAGTTTCTGTGGGCTTTTAACAGTGATAACATCTCCCACGTAGAAAGACTCAGGTGTGGTTTTGCACAGCAGTTTTCGACTAGAAGAAACAATGTGTCAGTTTCGGTTTAATTTGGTTTAATTTGTCTGCTTGCAGAATCATTAAATGCTTTTGGTGTGTTGAACCTTAAAATGCATATGTTAGGCATTAGGCCTTACTGTCCATTTTGAATTCATATGAAACTTCCATGAGACATTTTACAGATGCTCTTTAAAGGGTAAAATACAGGTGTTTTGCATGTTTGCTGCCCTCAAATTTCCTGTGTGGTGCCTTGCACATTGCCACAGGCAAATGTTCAGCAGATCCTGTCCGAACAGAGGAAAGTAGCAAAGCAGACAAAGTAACTCAGAAAAGAAAGAATTGATAAAGGATGTAAGAATATGTCAGTAAAGACTTCACTTGTTCCGTGGTCACCACTTCCTTAATGGGGCACCATTAGGCATTCTGAGAAGTGAACATATGTTGATATTAGCCCATGCTTTTCCTTTTCAGTTGCTTTGGTATGTAAAAGGAAGACATTGTAGCTGAACAAGTACAACAGGTTGTTTTTTTTGTTGCTCCACTTCTAGAAATCCAAAAAATTTTGAGGTTGAACAACTGGATGAGACAAAAGTACTGGAGGCAGAGAAGGTGTTTTGCATTCAACACTTAGCAGTCAGAGAGCTCTTACCGAAATGTGCCATGGGTTGTGCTGCCATTCCTGTTCTCAGTATAAACTAACAAAGGCATCAACTGCTTTGCCTAAGTGCAGCAATCCAACACATTTTGATCATTTTACTCCCTTTTATGAAAATTAGTTCTAAACTTTTGAGAGAAAAAAAATGCTATTCAAGCCTTGCAGTATTTGCAAATAAAAGATGTAACACAGTATCCAGAATGTAGCCTACATTTTGTTTGTGATGTGTGACAATACCCTTAGGGTCATTCCACGTCAATTCAACCAGGGCCCATGCACTTAGGTCTCAAAAAATTCTGAAAAAATTACCAGGTGTACCTATAGGTAATTTTTTTCAGAATTTTTTGAGACCTAAGTGCGTGGGCCCTGGTTGAATTGACGTTGAATGACCCCTTAAGTTTTAGTGATAAACTGGCAAGATTTGGTGGATATGAACCTTCTGAAGTTTCTCATCGATCCTCACTTTAGGGCTGGGTTTCGGCACAGATGCCTCAGTTTGATTTGATTCCAATTAGCAAGCGAACCATTATAATTTATTCAATTTCAAATCTATTCAATAAAGATAGGAATTAGTTATGAAATACTAGCCTATATGAAATATTAGCCTATATGGCAGCTTTCCATATGTTAAGCCATCAAAATGAACCTTGAAATCTTTGCTGAAATGCCCAGTAGCCTAAAAGTTTGATCCAGAAATGTAGGCTAATAGATTGATATTGAAAAGGACAAATTCTAAAAATGACTGATGAAATTAGATACATTTCTGCACACCCCTACCTCATTCACTCAATCAGAAGCTCATAGAATTTCTAAATTATGCATGGGCTTCCAGGATGTCATATTTTTGAATACTGCTGATGATAGACTAGGCAGAACAGGGAGAGGATGAAGGAATAGGATTTCACTTAAAATTGAAGTATTCTGGTTCCATGTTCATTTAGTCTTTAGTTAAAAGCAACTTACCAAAGGAATAGAAGGCTGTTTTTCAAAATTCAACAGGTGGGCTTTTACAGACAGTTGGTGTCTAGCAGTCACAGCCAGATGTAGCCTGTTATGACTTCTCAATACGTAACCAGAGACTTTCTAATAAGGAGAAACAGCACTCAAAAAATCCTCCATAGAAATGCATGGGGTTAGTTTGTAACGCCAATATGGCCGTTGTCTACACATATCCCACCCCTTCCTCTGCCAAACGTCAACATGTGAATACATTGAGCCAATCATGTGCTGTGTTGTGAATACATTGAGCCAATAATGTGGTGTGTTGAGAAGACATCGTGCCAATCATGTGTTGTGATCTCGCCGCTGGAGCAAGATTGCAGTAGATTGGTGTCGTGAAGCCTTGCGCACGCGCATTTCTGCCGAGATGGATGCCCGATGAGTGCCCTAAAAGTGTTGCCATATGGCCGCCGAGTGGAGGGACTTGCCTAAAAGGACGTAATTCAAATAATGAATGAGAGAGAGAGAGGCAGAGGAGGAAAAGACAGACAGACCGGCAGAAAGAAAGAAAGAAAGATGGAGACTGATAATCTTGCAGCCCCACATGGTTAAGGAAGTCAAGCAAGGGTGCTGCTGAGTCGTTTTGCCATTTCTTGGAAAGAAATATTTTAACTGACATGGGTTTCTTGTTAGTCCCTCGCCTCAGGGGAGCACAAACTGTTCATCCATTTTAGAAGTCTGTCACTCTGTCTCTCTTGTTTTGCTGACCCCCCCCCCCACCCTCTCTCTAGGTGTTGGTCCATCATTTCCTCTAAATGTCCTTGTTTTGATATCTGTATCTTCATTTCTGAGTTTACAGATTTGTGTAATTGGAATTAACATCTTGACCACAATCAGTGAAGATTTTTTAAGAACATACAGTATATTGAAAGTTTTTGCGCTCATACCCTGACATGTCAACCCCATTTATTGGCTCATGTCATGTTGCCTTAGTCTGGGTTTTCTCCTTTTTCCTAAGTAGCGTTTTTGGAACACAACACCATGAGTTGTTCTTGTCCACAGCATTGGAGTTACATCATGCCCAATTCTGTGTTGCTCAATAAACAAACACGTCTACTGTGCATTATTTTTCATACCCTGCCATGTTGAAATGTAGTTGTCAGTTGAAATTTCCTAAGAGGAATGGAAATGTATGATATTCTAGGTTGAAAATGCTGTATGATATTCTTGGTTGAAAAGGCTGTAGGATAATAGACATCTATTTTACTCATAAATGAAGCAATAACACTTGACATACGATCAATAAGCTATACACTGCGCTCACTGACAATAAACAAGTCAATTGTTTAAGTTCAGTGACATTCCGGTAGTGTGCAGGGCAGTTTGTCTGTTACCCAGGGAATTGGAATACCTAGCTCAGCTTTTGTGGTGTCAGCATTAATTCAATCCCTTCTGTTTCGCAGACCGTATTTTGTAGCTTGAATCGTCAAAGCATGGTGTCCATTTACTTGGGTATGTGTCATGTTTTCCCCCCCCTTGAGCCACGTTGCTTACGCTCTCATCTCCCCTGTGGCCAGGTGATCTCTTTGCTGGACTGATTCCGAGGCTCCCTCCATCCATCCATTCATCTCTCTCTACCTCTGCATCTCCTGGCTAGCTGACGCCCCTGCCGTGCAAGTACCAAGGCTAGCGCAGGCCCACCACAGAAGCGCCTGTGCTCCGGGACTTGGGTCACGCCACGTCGGCTGCCAAAGACCTCACCAACCCCCCCCCTCCCCCCTCCACCACTCAGGCCCTCTGATGGATCTCCGGTCTGCTCGTCTGCTGCTGGGGACTGTGCTGCTCGCCCTGACCGTGTCGTTGAGTCCAGGCTTGGCTGAGAAGATCTACACCAACACCTGGGCAGTCCACATCAGCGGTGGGGCGCCAGAGGCCAACCGCATCGCCGAGAAGCACGGCTTTGTCAACCTTGGACATGTGAGTACGGAGTTACAGTAGTGTGGGTGTGTGTACGTACTTTATGCGTTAGGTGTTTCTGATGTAAACAATTTCTGGAAGTGAGTGTTAGTAAGTGTGACAGTAAGAGGAACGTAAAATTGTGTGTATGTGTAGCCAAGTACGTTTTGGAAATATAATACAAAATAAATACAGGTTTAGCATCCAAGTTTTACTTCAGCCTTGATATGAAGCTCACGTTTTTCTTTGCTCTCCGTAGCACACTCTTAAATTCAAAAATGAATCTTTACTCACTGGAACAGTGTCACCACATGGTTGTTCTTGCTCTACATTGTTAGTATCTAGTTGTTTTGTAGGAATAGTACGCTTGTAGGCCCTAGGCTATGACTCAGTTTCCTTTCTAAAATATTTAGCAACGCCATCCCCAACGAACTTACTATGGCCAATATCTTTGAAATTTAACGGTCTTGGTTTTATTAGGAAGACATGAATTCTGGGTGGATTTGGGCATGCCTCAGACTCGTGGTGAGGGCGATATTGGAGCGAAATTGGAGCAGAACAGAGCGCCCTCTAAATTAAAAAGCGCTCCGTGCGCCAACAAAATTCCATCCGCTCCGCTCCTCGCTTGCTCCACTCACTAGCTCTGATCAGGGTAGGTGTCTAGTGAATGGTGTTTCTCAGGAATGTGTGTGTGGTCTTGTGTGAGCATGTTGTACTGTCTGAAATGTTATGGGTTTTCTGGAATTGATGTTTAACTATTGGTGTGTGTGTGTGGTGTGTGTATGTGTGCATGTGTGCGTGCGCGCCTTTGCTTCCGTGTGTGTTATGTAAGGTTATATGAGCTGAAATAAATAGCTATGAGGGAATGCCCTGTAAGTGCATCTGTTTGCAGTAGATACTTGTAAGGCAGGTTCATTTACAAGGAACTTAGTTTATAGACCATAAGAGGGTGTGGACATGTTTGTTCGATCTCGGACACTGGCTGACGCAATGGACGTCACAGCAGTGTAGGAGTCCATTGCTGTTCCTCATATCAAGTGTTACTGCCTCATTTCCAGTTATAGTAAGTCTGGTTAATGACTGCTGACAGAGACCTAATTCTGCATGTATGCTATGCGTGGGTCATGTGTGAGTTCCTCTGGCATTACTGACAGACCGTCAGTTTCTGTTTATCCGGAAGAACTAGTGAAGCCCTCCTGACCAATGAAGAGAAGGGATTAGGATCGAGTCAGTGGTGTCACAAAGGTCAGCATTCCTTGTTGGGCCTACTCTGCAGAATCTTGTGATGAGCCTTGAGATTTGCATCTTGTGATGACTCTTCAACGCATTTGGCCATGGAGGACATTTTAGGACCCTGAATAATCTCTTGAAGGAAATGCATTGGTGCTCTAAGTCAATGAAGAGTGTAACTTGAGAATATGAAAGTAAAATGTGAATTTGATGAGTTCCTGTTTTTAGTACGTCTTTGATGCCCCACCACAGTTAACTGTTAGAGGAGTTGCGGTAGGACACAACAAATGGCAAAAAAAACCCAAAAACCTTTAGTCAGCACGCTTACTCGGTCAAGCTGTTTGATATTAGAGCCGGCCGAGTTTGAGCCACTACGACGGGAATGCCGGTGGAGCTCTCCAGGCTTGTGTGTTCGCCGCTACGGCAGCCTTATCTGGCCTCCATGCTTCCTTTGGCCTGTCCACTCTCATTACCTCTGAGGAGACGTCGATAGGACTGGGAGCGGTCCTGAAGGGCCTGCTTCACGATATCGCGTGGATCAGTGGGCTGTTTTCGTACTTCAGAGAGAACCGTAATAGAGAACCAATGTTCTTGCTTAAAGCAGCTCCAGGTTGGGAATGGAGGTCTTTTTCTTTAACAGGAGGTGGTTCTTAACTCTAGCTTTGCTAAAAAGTGGTCCGGGCAGCAACAGAGATGATATGAGACCCAGCGTGGTGGAGCCCAATGGCTTTTTTCCCCTTTCGGCTCAGCAGGGGTGTAACAGGAGTCTTTTAATGTTCCCTCTGAATGAAGATCAGGTGTTGAAACTCTCGCCGAAACACAATCATGGTGGAATGCCCCTTCTCCCTCCTCCTCGCCTGTCTTCCTCTCTTCCTGCTCTTTGTCTGTTGCATGTTTTAAATGGGCTTTGTCCTCTCTGGTGCAGAGCGTTCTCTAAAGGTATTCTATTGTTGTATTGTTTTGCACATTAGTGTAAGATAGAATGTTTTCTTTTTAGTGTAGCCTAACCGTTTGTCAAAAATGCCTTATGATGGTGCCTTGGTTTATTTGTAACACTGTCAATGTTCCTTTTGGTTAACTGAAAAGGCAGCCATTTTTGAATATTTGTGCTTTAAATTTGAATATTGGTTTCCACTGAGAACAGACACCATTACATTTTAACCTTCCCGAAACAGCTGTCCCTGTGGTTTATAGATCTCTCTTGGACAACACTGTTTGGACAGTGTGTGCATGTGGGTTTGTTGAAACAGATGATGCAGCACCACACAGTTCTGTACATACAGTGCTTTCCTGCTGCCAAGGACTTTGAACCCCCGATTTGGTAGAAGAACCTCCGTCTAGGGAAAGACAAGTGCGGGATCTAGTGATGTCACGAGCGGTTGAGATTTAAGATATGCTGTCGTGTTCCTACATTTCTCCTATTTCCTTTCATTATCTCTTCCGTTTGTGCTGCGACCCCTATGAATTATTGAGCTTCCTCCGTTTGCATATAGTTAGCACAGTGGGTGGGTGTTGAAATAAATTAAACATATCCTGTCAGCATGCCTTTCTAGTCTCTGTTTACATCAGAGGCCCCTTCCAACGGCTGGCATGAGAGGAATGAGCGTGTTTACAACGTGATCATTTCCGCAACTCAACTCGCTCCATCTTTCATGACTTCCTGTTTCATGGTTACATACTCACACATGGTCCACAAGCGTTTCTCCTGAAATGTTTCATTTAGTAATTAGAGATGCAAAACTCAATGGTGTGTAAATGAGAGTGAAGGTTTTTCTTCGGCCGAACAAAACCTTGCCTTGTGGCACACTGTGCGTCCCTTACGCATTATCTGAGAAAACAAAGCTTCAAGACTCTGGCCATCAGCGTCTATTTTTCTTCCAAAATGTTGCAAACGGAATGCAATTTCTGGAAAAAAAAACCCTCGGTTTGGAATTTGGTTTGTGGGACGCTGAGGGAGTGAATTCCATATACAACTCAAGACTCCATAATGGCCTGCCGACCTGCTCAGGGCTTGGGTGATGAATGGAGCCCTCTGCCTAACGTGGTTTGATTGGAGCGTGGGCTCCAGCAGGGTGGTAATTGATGGAAATGATAGCCTCAGGGAAAGACACTGAAGTAGGAGGGAGACCCATAACTCTCTGGCACCTCCGAGCACTCTGACAGGGGGGGGGCTCAGTCCACCACAGACGCTTGGAGTGGGAGACATTTTGGAAAATGGCCACCAAGAGGGTGGTATGTGTGTGTGTGTGTGTGTGTGTGGGGGGCTTTTCTGCTGAAGATCTGTGAGGGTCCTACGGCTAAACATGTCCTTCAGTGGACTCTGCTAAATTGCCTGGGCTATTTGGGTGAAACGAACGAGTTAGAGGTCCTGTCAGGTTGAGAGTGACTTTATAAGGTAGTGGGCACCTTGTTTTTTATTTTATTTTTCTTATCTTGATTTCTATTTCCTGTGTATGTCCACCCTTTGAATGCTTTGTACTGGTTCCATCACTTGGTCTGTCCAAGTCTCACAGTTAATTAAAGGGTGGAGTCATCCTCTTAGGGGGTGGTTATCTGTGTGCTTATCTCTGACAGACATAGGCCCTATTTTCTTCCCAAGGACCATTCACATGCTTCTGTCCTTTCTCCTCAGAGTGGAAATCAATTTGTAATTAGTTGCCTCCCTTGAGACCAGTCTGGCGGGCTGATCAGAAGTTGTTACTGTTGTTGACGGAAGACGAAATGGCAATTATTCTGTTGTGTTTGTTATAGATGAAGATGAGGCTGAGGTAATTAACACGAACGCGTTGCCGCATCGAACATGAGAGACAAGGCAAGAGGATCGAAAGCTGTGACTCAGAATATACTGAAAAGTGAACTTTCTTGTTGGGTATTCTACGCTTGCCTCTGTGCCCTGTTAAGCTGGCGACAGACATATTAGCTTGGGAATAAGAACCGCTTGTTATTAGTCAGGTCTAAATGGTGCAATGGATCGTATTGGGTTCTCCCTCGACTGACGAGCCAATTTTGGTTGCTCCATCGGCCGAATCAGTTATTTTGCAAAGCTAATGTGATTTAGCTTAACTGGCATAGCTTGTAGAGCCACTGCATTACAACCATATGGCTGCACCTGGCCCTGGACCAGACTTTTGAAAGACTCTGTTTGGTCAGTCAAGAATATATGGGCTTTTATCAAACTGCCTCTCGCCTCTCTCTCTTTCTCCTTCACATTGTCCCTTTGAAAGAAAGCCTTTTGGGTCTGGCTCAGGGGAGGCTTCTTCAGTTTTTCGTGGCTCAATTTGTTGGAAAAATCGGCTTAACTTTTGATCCACTGCCTGCAATCGGTCTAGTAAGTCAAGCTTGCATGCTTCCACAGAGGCCCAAGGGGCCTCAAAAGAATACTCACAAACTCACACTAGTTCTCTTCTCTCTTGCCAACTATATTTTATAATGTAGGCTAGTAGGCACATACATTTAATTTTGAATGCTATTTCAATTAACCCTGACATTGGAAAGTTCTGCTTTATAGACTACTTGTTGAAATCAATCAAGATTTTTCACATGCAGGATGGGTTTTGGTGAATGTCTGTGAACAGCAGCCCACAAAATCCTTTGATCAGACAGACGGACAACAGCTCATTCCTTATCGCCGTTCTAAGAATGAGATTCACATACGGTAGTTGTAAGAAGTGCTAAGAAGAACGATGTTTCCAGACTGATGGACAACATTAGCGCTCACAAGTTAAGACTGTGGCCCTGAATCATTTGAGGCCGAGTTGGGAGGAACTTATCAGATTTTAATTTCTTTCTATCGTTCCTTCCCTCTGTGTGATTGCTTTGGGTCGGTCTCAGGTCTGTTCTCTCATTTCCTCTCTCCCTCTATCTTGACCTGTGCCCCCGCCTCACACCAGCCGTGGTTTACGTCCCTGGCGAGATTAGTGGACGCCCACCATAACTCCGATAAGGGCAAGCGAGTGCGGGAGCACAGGCTACACCTGGCCATCCTCAGAACCCCCCCCCCCACCTCGCTCTTTATCAGCCGCTAGATTTAAATCTCCTCGCCTGTCCTCTCTGCCTGCTGGCTGCTGACGTCTCTCTTGACCTTCAGTGGCTGCCAGAATCCCCCCCACCCCCTTCAAACCACCCACCCGCCCACCAACCTACCTCAGAGCCAAGAGCACAAATCACGGCCACGTTTTTACTCCGTGGTAAACGAACGCAGCTGGAATTCCTCGCTCTGAACGCACCCCCACCCGTACCACCCGGATACCCCTTCACCTACGCATGTGCACCTCAGCTGCGGCGCACGTCTCGCACGACCCAAGGTGCTGTCGGGAGTCCTTCAGCCGAGGGCTGACGACTTTATTCGCGAGGCGCCACGTCTCGCTGGCTCGTGACATCGTGAAGTCTGTCGCAGGCGAACGCGGCAGAGGTCATCACTTTTTGAGAACCCCCATTAAGGATATAAAAGCGAGGCCAACGAGCGGACTGCCACCCCCCCGGGGGAGGCTGGGGGCGATGGGGGTGGGATGAACGAGACGGGCCATAACGTATCGGCCGCGCTGAGGCGCGAGGTAATGAATGTGGTGATTTGAGAATGGTAATGAGGAGCGCTCACGTTAGATTTATGTCAGGACCAAGGGTGGGGTGGGGTGAGAGTGGCTGGCTGCCTGGTTGGTGAGTCCTGTGGGGCCCTCAAACCCAATTATCAGTGTGTGTGTGTGTGTGTGTGTGTGTGTGTGTTTGGGGGGTGGGGGGGGTTGGTTGGAGGGAGAACCTGCCTTCTTTTTTTTCCTTCCTATCCGACCCCCCCCCCCCCCCCCCAACACGGGCTCTGAAGCCTGTCCAGACACCCCTTATCGTTGTACTGCGCTGGCGTGTGGCTGATTCACGGCTGTCCCTTGCTGGACTGGAGCCGGGAGCCAAAGTCGAGCGCAGGGGAGGATTGAGCCCCAGAGGACGAGGGCGTTGGAGGGCATTGTGGGTAAAACCTGAGGAGAGAAGCCGTGTGGAACAGGCACATCTGGACAGTGCCCAGTTAGGCCTTATCTGTTCAGAATGGGGTCATTGTCATTTAAGGAACACTGAGCAGTATTTGGAGGGGCGAGAGTGGACACGTTTAATGTCATTACAAGTGTGCATGTTTGGATTTCTCTTTGTGTGTGTTTGTGTTTTAGTTTAGTGTATGATGATACAATTTACAATAAATGTTGGTTCATTTTTCATTATACCTCAGATTGAGGAAGGGTTTATATTAGTCTCTCTCTCTCTCTCTCTCGCTCGCTCTCTCTCTCTCTCTCTCTCTCTCTATCTATCTCTCTCTCTCTCTCTCTCTCTCTCTCTCTCTCTCTCTCTCTCTCTCTCTCTCTCTCTCTCTCTCTCTCTCTCTCTCTCTCTCTCTCTTTTTCATTCTTCTCTGTTTCCAGGGAAAAGCCCTTGTTCCAATCCTGGTGTTTAAGCATCATTAGTCCCGCGATCAAAGCAGTTTTTTTATGACCACCGCAAAACGTAGGGGGGTTTATTTCTCAGAAATGGATCTGCTGAAGAATTTGCTCCAGCTGTGCGCGCTGAGCTTTCGGCTTTTGGGAGGGGTGTTTGGTGTGTGTGTGTGTGTGTGTGTGTGAGCAGATCACAGGTGTGTTATTGAAGGTGGTAGGGGGCCTTTATGACTTTAATTGTCCTTGGGAGAATTGTCTCCCGCTAAGCTAACGGGTGTGTGTGTGTCACACACCACCCCTCCAAAGCCTCCCCACAATCCACACGGTGAGAGACAAGGTGAATGGCTCGGAGGGAATGAGTGTGTGTTTAAAACCTTGTCTTTGCTCTCTGTGTCTGCATTGAATATGATGTGGGTGGCGGGGTGACTTCAGGGAGCCGTGTGAAAGTGGCTGTGGCATGCCATCGTAGTGGCACAGATTACTATGAATGGGGGAAATCCATTGATGTCATTTACCACTCAGTTCTCAGAGCAGAGAGGACATTTGATACTGATACCACGCCGTACAAACTTTTAATGGTTCAGTCATATGGAGAACATGTTTGTTTTCCGCCTGATAACATTTGGGCTGACTATGATTAATATTTCTAAATGTTACTGCCCAAACATTGCTTCCCAGATAATGTGTTTTTCAGGCTATAAAACACAATGAATATCAAGGGCAGAAAGAACATATGAAGAATTAAGATCTGAAAACAATTTACAGGCATTGGTTTTGGGACCCATTCACAAAAGTTTGCGCAAAATCTGAAATGGTGCAAGAACAAGCTTGTCTGATTTGACACAAAATGACCCTTTTGGCTTTCAATCTGCCACTGTCGAACTGCTATTATGTTGTGCCAATGACTATCAGTAACAAATCTCCTGACACAGGGCAGCTCTGAGAATTGAGGCGTGAATCGCGACATCAGTGAATTTCCCCCTTCTCTCAACCAGCTGCTATGTGTGCACTGCTGTTTTGGAGGTTCCACTTTGGACTGTTGCTCAATGGGCCCAGCAGAGAGCCCAGAGCCAAAGGAGATGGCAGCCCCTCTATTGTGCGTCACAGATGGACCAACTGACTGACTGGAAGTGAAACACTTAGAAAAAGCATATAGACCTGAGTAAAAGATCAATCAGAAAGTACATCAGTAGGCTGAGTAGTATTAATTCTTGTGTGGGTTTGTCTGTGTGTGCTAAAGAGATACAGACAGAAAACTACAGAGAGAGATAGAGAGATGATTCCGACCCTCCAGTGCTGGTTATGTGAAACGTTTAACCCCAGAACAAAGAATAGTGGACATGCTTATTATGATTCCGATTCTCCAGTGCTGGTTATGTGAAATTGTGGCTGTCCAGATGCAAGGAGCAGGAACTGTGTTAATGAGCCTACAATCTTTCTCGCACACGCTCAGTTCAAAGTCCACCGTTAACACCGCTAACCATCTGCAGTCAGCAGGTCCAACAACGCCAACCGGAGACATATGTTCTTCCCATTCAGTTCTTTTTTTCTTTCTCTCCTTTTTCTTTCTTTCTCTCTCTCTCTCTCTTTTTAAATATTTCTCTCACACACGCACAGGAAACATCTAGAGCAGCCTGGCAGTGTCCATGTTGTTTTTCTATGTTATCTGATGTGGTGGTGCGGTGTTTCTGCATGTTTTGGGGTGGCAGTCTTCTCTGTGTGTGTGTGTGTGTGAAAGAAGTGCCATCGTCTCCGTTTGCCTCCTCTTGTGATCAAACACACGCCAGCGCCTGGTACTTCTGAGTGCTGGGGTAGCATGCGTGCAGTCAAAGCTTTACACACTAGCATGCTGCTCTGCCACACTAGTGCTAAATTCACTACTCTAATGTCACTCACTCACACACTCACTCACTCACTCTCTCTCTCTCTCTCTCTCTCTCTCTCTCTCTCTCTCTTTCTTTCTTTTGCTTTTGCAGCCACTCTCTCTATCGCTCCATCTTTCACTCACACACACACAAATGCGCGCGTACACACACACACACACACACACACACACACACACACACACACACACACACACACACACACACACATATACACACACATATACACACACACACACACACACACACACACCATCATGGTACCAACACATACACATCATCGTGTGATACACACACACACACACACACACACACACACACACACACACGCCATCATGGTAACAACACATACACATCATCGCAGTACACACACACACACACCATTGTGGTACCACACACATCCAGTCCACTGGCAGTGCAGCCCCTCCCTCCGGTGCTCTGCTCCCAGATGATAAATGACTGTTTTGACGGATTCCCATGGCTCCATAAGACCAGTCAGGAATCTACAAAGTACAGTAATAAGGCTGCGTCCATGGGAACCCTTCCTCTCTCTCTCTCTCTCCCTCTCCCTCTCTCCTTCTCTCCCTCCTTTTTGCTCTCCAACACTTTCTCTCTCTTTTCTCCTTCCACGTCGCCGTCTCCTGCAGCGGACTCCTCTGGGTGGGTGTTCTCCCCCGTCTCTCCTTTCTCTTTTTCTTTCTCTATCCCTCCTTCCTGCTTCCTCTCTTTCCCCATCGCTCTTTCTCTCTTTTTTTCTCCCTCCACGTTGCTGTCTCCTGCAGTGGACTACTGTGGGTGTGTGTTGGGTTCTCTCCAGCACGCCACCCCCCTTCAGCAGGGGGAATGGTGTGAACCAGGGCAAACTCACTGACTGACTGCAGTTTGACAGACATGATTAACCAGAACACACAACCTCAAAACGGAAAGCTGAACATGATTAACCAGAACACACAACCTCAAAACGGAAAGCTGAACATGATTAACCAGAACACACGCCCTCAAAACGGAAAGCTGAACATTATTAACCAGAACACACGCCCTCAAAACGGAAAGCTGAACATTATTAACCAGAACACACGCCCTCAAAACGGAAAGCTGAACATTATTAACCAGAACACGCCCTCAAAACGGAAAGCTGAGCGTCACTGTTAACCAGAACACACAACCTCAAAACGGAAAGCTGAGCTTCACTGTGCAGTGAGAAAGTCGCCTAGTACAGTATCTACGAGAGAGGTGAAATAGAATGAACACAGGCTCTATGTGTGTGCGCGTGCGTTTGTGTGTGTCTGAGAAAGAGAAGGACAGAGGACCACTAGAGAGACGAAGAAAAATGAATATGTTTTGTTCGACCAAACTACCCTGTATATTTTGGCACTGAAATCTTTGTAATGGGGTAATAACAACGATGACAGCAAAGTGTATGACAAAGGCAATGGTTTTTGGTGTGTGTGTGTGTGTGTGTGTGTGTGTGTGTGTGCGCACATGTGTGGCAGGGTATGCAGTTTGTCTGTCCGCGGCCCTATCAGCAGAGTGTTATTGAAGATGGCAAGGAGCACAGGAGTCAGCAGAGTTTCCTGAGCATAAATATTGCAGCACATCTTACAGTGTTTTGTAAGGAGACCCACTTGTGCAATAGATGCAATCAATGTTTGATGGCGGCTCTGTGGTGTGGACAAGGGGGTCTGAATGTGGTCTGGTCAGGAGAAGGCAAGACGAGCCACGGGCTGTGGGAATGAGCGAGAGTTGTGGACCGAGGAAAAGTGTGAGAACGGAAAGTATCTGATGTAGCCAGAGAGAGAGATATGTGCGGAGTGAGAGAGAGTTGTAGACAAGACCAGAGTTAGTAGAGTGGGGACTGGGGAGTGTGTTGCTGGTGGACTTTGCTTGTCAAGGCATGGCATTGGTGATTGTGTGTTTGTCTACCTTGAAGTGTGGAATTGGCTGCTCTGTGTGTGTGTGTGTGTGTGTGTGTGTGTGTGTCTGTGTGTGTGCAGGGCTCCAGAGTGCGACCATTTTGGTCGCATATGCGACCTAATTTTTCAAAAGTGCGACTAAAAAAAAATCGGAGGTCGCACCGGTGCGACCAGCTATTCGAGAGAGGAAAAAGTGTCCGCATTGAAACTCTACCTTTGGTTCAATAACAGATTTGGCCAATATCGTGGTTTAAACAAATCACAGATAGTGAAGGGCGGGACCTCCCCTCTGATTGGCTGTGGCCCAGTGCCTGTGTGTAAATTTGAAAATGCGTGTGCTGCAGAGAGAGAGAGAGAGGTAGGTCAGATAAACAGAGTGGATGTAGTTGCATTACAGTGTGGTCACATAGGCCGAGATAAATGTCCCCTCTCCCCACTGCCTTTCGGCGGCTGGCAGCAGCAAACCGATCAGACGAGCCCGAGATGATGATCAAGTTTATCGTTGCCTACGATAGGCCTAGTGAAACTAACTTCCCTTCACCAAGTTCAGTCCGAAATAATTATTCACCAGAAAAATTGTTGGAACGTAAACCCAACGTACAGGAATGCCACTTGCGCCAAATTTATAGGAGTCTTTGCAGATGAAAAGACGTCTTAAAATTGCAAACAATGCATACAAGGCCTTCCCGACAGAGATACAGATATCGCCGAAAAGGAGTGCGTCATTGACCGCAGTTACATGCAGGGAGTAACCCGGTTTTCAGCAATATTCGTTTTGCGCAGGAGTTGTGTAAACCCATTCTGATGGCATCAATCAATTTAATCCGGTATTTGGCACAAACCGAATATCGCTGCTACATTTAAAGCCCGAATATTCCCTGCATGTATAACTGTGGTCATTGTGTACGGTGAATTGAATCGACACATTTACATCGAGCATGGCAAGTGATTGCAATAGCCTATAATAATAGGCCTTGTGGGGCTGTCAAATGATTATTGCAATCATCATTGCAAAATCACATAAAAATCCCCCAGGCTACTTGGAACATCTCTTTAAATTGTGCTCAAATACATTTCTATGGAAGATGCTAGCATGGCGAGCTGGTTTAGCCAAGGCCTAAAGATCATGAAGGATAGTATGTCAGACATTGAGCCATGAGATGTGCAGTTTGAAGCCCTCAAAAGACGTGCACTGTTAATTTACTCACTGTTATTTTTATTTAATTCATGTTGAGATGTTTTAAGTTTAAATTTCAGCTCAGTGAAGCACTTAAAGCACCAACACTTCATTAAGTTACTTTTCTTGTAGAATTGTAAATCATAAGTCATAGGACAACCTATATAGGACAGTAATTAAGGAAAAAAAGTGAACCTGCTGCGGTGTTAAATGCGATGTGGTTGAAAATTTGGGTGCACCTAACTTTTGTGCTGGTGCACCTAAGAAAAAACGTTAGGCGCACCAGTGCAACCAGTGCAAAAAGTTAGTCTGGAGCCCTGGTGTGTGTGTGTCTGTGTGTGTGCTCTGTGACACTGGAGTCTTTTTTCCTCGGTCCTTCCTTCTGTGCTATTCCACTGCCCGCTCTATGTTTTGTGTGCTCTCTCTCTCTCTCTCTTTCTTTCTTTCAACTCTCTCCCTCTCTCTCTCCTTTGTCTCAGTCCAGCAGCAGTGCAACTCACTGACCAGAACCACTTTTCTCTCTCTATTCTCCTTTCTTTTGCCTCTCCCTTTCCCTCTCTCTCTTTCCCTCTCCCTCTCTCCTTCTCTTTCTCCCTCTCCTCTCTCTCTCCTTCTCTCTTCCTCTCTCCTCTCTCTCTCACTCCCTCTCCCTCTCTCCTTCTCTCTCTCCCTCCCTCCGTCCCTTCTCCCTCTCCCCTCGGGTTGTGTCACCGTTCCCTGGTTGTATTTATGTGTAGCAGCTTAATGAAGAGATTTGATTGACAGCTCTATTATTCTCCTGTGCTACTGGGCCCGGCTAGAGGAGAGAGGAGAGGTGAACACATCCTCTCAAAACAGAACCCAGCGCACAAGGACAAAGTGTAGCCGTGTAGCTTCTGACAGTAATCCATTTGTTCACGCCGACTAACTTGTCATCTCTCTCCTCAGGGTTGAAATGTGTGTATGTTTTTTGTTTTTCCACTCTTTTTTTGTTGTTGAAAGTTTAGGAGAATAACCGTTTGGAAAGTTTTGTTTCAAAACGTATTCGGAGGGCGTAGCTCCAGGCTCAACTGGCTTCTCAGTGGGGAAGTCTCCCATACAGGTCTCCTACAGAATAAAAGTCCTTCATTTAAAAAAAAAGAAATACAAAAATTGTTCCTCTGTCGGCCTCCAGAAGTTTCTTCCCAGCTCCACTCCGTCACTGTGACATTCACTGTCCTTTCCATTCCCCAAACGGCTGTGGCTGACCACATGTTGGCCCACTGGCTGCGGCTGCTGCACTTGGGAAGCACGACAATAAATAACACGCAGAGACATTTGGGTTTGTGTCTGTTAGTCCACACAGTGCGCACAGTGCGCTGGGCTGTGCAGAGTGATGCCGTTCTCTGAGGTGAGATGTTTTTCCCCCAGTGTCGCTCCCTCTCTGGCTGTTGTGCTTAACGTTAGCTAGCCTACATGCTCATTACCAAAGATGCTCTGTTCTAGAATCTTTGCTCATTACTACGTTAGCTAGCCTACATGCTCATTATTACGTTAGCTAGCCTACATGCTCATTACTACATTAGCTAGCTTACATGCTCATTACTACGTCAGCTAGCCTACATGCTCATTACTACGTTAGCTAGCCTACATGCTCATTATGGCCTCAACATTCCATAATTCTCAGTTGTTGAGCGGGAGTGTGCTCAATGTTATTTTTTAGTCTGAGACATTTAAATAACAGTTTTACACACAGACATATACACACACATACACAAACACACACACACACTTGGTTCACAAACACATGTAATCATCTGCAGCTGTTGACACCAACTGTGCTAGCCTCTTTTCACAGGGTTACTAAACTGCTAAAAGTTTCTCTGAATTATTAACTCGAGTGTGTTTACGAGGAGCCTTTTATATGGCGATGTTTGGGAAGATTCTGGCCCATTTAGGAGTTAATCCTAAATTTGCTCTGGTCTGTTATAAATCTACCTGGTCCATGGACCGTTGCGAAAACTCTTGCCAACCCCCTCTTTCTCTCTCTTTGCCTTTTTTTTTCTTTCTTTCTCTCTCTTTCTGTCTGTCTGTCTCTCTCTTTCTATCTGTCTGTCTCTCTCTCTCTCTCTCTCTCTCTCTCTCTCTCTGTGGTGCATGGCGAACCAGTGATAAATCAAACCAGAGTGCGTTACGAGCGCACAGTTAAGAGGAAGGATGGTCGCAAGGGACCACAAAGACGTGTCTTTTTGGACGAACGGAGGGGGAGAGAGAGGAGGAGGAGAGGAGAAATCTCCCACAAGCTGCAGGGTGACGTCAGTGTCTGGACACTGCACTACCACACCCACACCTCCTCATCCCAAATCAACAGCACCCCCTCCTGAAGTGCACCACTCCTCTCTCTCTGCTGTACACACAAGGGCCCAAGAGCCAGCGGGCCCCGGCACAGAGCCAGAGATCAGGCCAGGCCTCGCAGCCAGACCCCTGAATACCACCCAGATGGCCTAGGGACCCCCAGGGTCACGGGCCAGCACAAACACCAGCCTCTAATGCCCCAGACTGGTGCTCTCTGCGGGGCAATTAGTCCAGGGTTGCACAAAGGAAACACAAACTCTTTTCCCCTCTTTCTCATTTCTGAGCCCCCAATCCACCCCCCACCCCACCCTTCTCTTTCTCTGTCATTCTTTCTGCTATCTCTATTTTCTTTCTTTGGTTTGGACTCTGTATCTCTTAGATCCACTCTCTTCTCTTTTCATCTCTCTCTCTCTCTCTCTCTCTCTCTCTCTCTCTCTCTCTCTCTCGGTTCAAGCACTTTTGGGAGAAGGGAGAGGAATGGCAGCTTGGATAACTGCTAACTGAAGCCAGATGTATCTGAGCACAAGGGGTTAAGACACCCCATCCCCTCATCACACACACACACACACATGTACTTCAACCCCACTTCTGTTCCATTCTTTTCCTTGTAAAGAGAGCAGGCTGACATGCTTTTAATGAAGTGCAGAAAAATGGGCTGCATGTGTTTGTGTGTGTGTGCTTATATGCGCACGTTCGTGTGTGTGATCCACTGGGCTCATTTGTCTACAACGGGTGTGTGCCTTCCCTCCGTCCCTCTTTTTCAAATTTAAAGGGACAAAACGCTTGTTAAAAACAAAGAAGTTGAAATCCCGCTCCTTGGTCTAATGAGGAGTTTGGATGAAGCCCATGCACCTGTCAGCACGGCGTCCTCGGCAGGCCTGTAAGCCCGCAATACAGCCAGGTGCGGGGGGGTGGGGGGAGGCCTTTTTCCACCGGTCCCTTTGAGAGCGGCCCAAAGATCCAGCATGTTTAAATCTTTATGTTTTTTACTGGGTTTCTGTTAAATGTGTGTTCAGAAAGGGGATATGGGGGAGTGTGTGTGTGTGTCCACGCTTTGTATAGGAGGATGAAGTTTATGTGTGTGTGTGTGTGTGTGTGTGTTGGATGGAGAAATAAACAAGGTATCTGTGGTGTCCTTAGCTGCCGTGTGCGTCCACAAAGAGGTATAACCAAGGCATTAGAGGAGAGTGAGGAGTGTGTGTGTGTGTGTGTGTGTGTGTGTGTGTGTGTGTGTGTGTGTGAAGCAAACAGTGGGAGGACGTGGGCCATGTTTAGTCTCCTGATCAGTGTGCTCAGAGCTGGCAGGCTGTGGGCAGATTAGATGGCCTTTCATCAGCAGGGCGGCTGCAGCACATAACAGGCTCTGGTGTCAGAACCCAGATCTTCTCCCCTGGAAGCACAGCCACTCCCTGCAGCAGAAGCATGGGCTTTCTGCCTCTCCGCCTCACAGCCACTCCCCGCAGCAGAAGCATGGGCTTTCTGCCTCTCCGCCTCTCTGCCGGTCTCTGTCCGTCTGCTTGTCCGTCTGTTTGCCTGCCTCTCCACTGCTTTGTTTGCCTTTCTCCATCTTTGTCTGTCTGTCTCTGTCTTTCTTTCTCCCCATGTTGCTCCCTGTTTGTTTGTGTGCTGTTTGTTTGTGTCCTGTTTGTGCCCTGTTCTCTTGTGCTCTGCTGTGTTCTTCCTCGCTTCTCTCATTAATGTAGTCATAGTCGTGCTCTTACATGTTCTTGCTCCTAGCTTTCCCATGAGGCCCTTTTCAAAGTTCTCTTCTGTTTCTATCTCCATCATCCCTCCTATTCATCATCCCTCTCTCATGTCAGGCATGTCGGTCATAGCCTTTTGCTCGTCCCTTCCAGTCATATCTCTCACTTTCCCCCTCCCGCCTCTGGGAAGTTGAACAAACTGACAAACTTTGCTGGAACATTTACCACACGCAAACATTTACGCACACAGACACAGACACACACACACACACACACACACACACTCAGCTGTGTGTGCTGTTAACTTCCCTTGCTGCAAGTCGAAGCACAGCCCTTGTTTGTGTATTTTCTCGGTTGAAGAGGTCGTGACCTTGCCCATAAGCCTCCTCCTGTGCAAAGCAATTACAGGAATCCAGAGGAATCCTCTGCTGCACCACCACCAGCAGCAGAACAGCCCAGCCCAGACCAGACCAGACCAGACCAGACCAAACCAAACCAGTGGACATTTACATCATTTAGCAGATACCTTTTATCCAAAGCCACTTATGAAATGAGGAATAACAGTCAGGCTGCTTTGCAAGGGTGCCCTTGGGTACCAATAAATAAGTAAAGACTTGCTGCAGCTGCTCTGAAACTCTAGGCTTACCTGTTCTTCTCTGAGTCCTACTTGGTTACCCTTACACACAGCTCATAACGGTCAGATTTGTTGATGTTGTTCTGGCTCTAATCTAATCTGTCTCGTCCCTTTTTATTGGGTTTATGTGAGCATGCTTTCTTTTTTTTCGTTGTGTGAGCCAGTTCTTCACACACAAGAGCACAGTTCTTCAGCACTAAATGGCTCCATGACGAGGCCTAATTGTGGAAGTTGAGAACCACATCACTTCACAGCTTCCTCAAACATCCACAGACCTTATCAGCAGTCCATTCGCAAGTCTTTCTTGCACCATAACCATGAGCTAATGTCCATAGCACCCAGCTGTGAATGTCTGTATTGGCAGCTGGGGGTGAAGCGCAGTGAGCTTGTCTCAGCCTGTCTGGATATATCAGCCCCCCCTCTCATCCAATCCTAGCTTAATTAATAAGCCATTGGCGTTGTTTGTGTGAACAATGTTGGTAAATGTATGCAGTGTTGCAAGACGCTGGCTTGGCTGGCGAGGGCTTGTTGTAAATATTGGTGAAGTGCTTGTGGGCTTTGTGTCGTTTCATGAGTGCTCTTTGTTCAGGAATCCGTGCAATTTAGAGTAGTTCAGGGTGCGACTGGTTCAGGGGCGTGACGTGAGTCAGCTTTGTGTTCCACAGTGTCTGCAAAGGAGCCGCAAACTCGCTGCCCACACAGTGTTGTAATAACATGCTCTGTGTGTGTGTGTGTGTGTGTGTGTGTGTGTGTGTGTGTGTGTGTGTGTGTGTGTGTGTGTGTGTGTGTGTGAGCGAGCGAGCCTTCTGCTATTTCATGGTGAACAGTAAACACCTCCCATGTCTCTGCATCTCTGTGTGTATCTGTTGCTGTGTGTGTGTGTGTGTGTGTGTGTGTGTGTGTGTGTCTCTCTGTATGTGTGTACTCGTATATTATTTGTAAGTGTCTGATAGTATGT
>NC_055970.1:12456509-12464009 GCF_018492685.1 Alosa sapidissima
AAAAAACATCAAATTGCTACTTTCCAAATATCTGTTATCAAGTTGCCACTCCTTTAAGTGGCTGGTCATTGAGTGGACCTGGCAAGGACTCCATAGTAGGAAGCGTTTCAGAAGTGCTAATGTATTTTGTAGAGAAACTGCAGATGCACGTGTGTGTGTGTGTGTGTGTGTGTGTGTGTGTGTGTGTGTGTGTGTGTGTGTGTGTGTGTGTGTGTGTGTGTGTGTGCGCTTCAGGAGTAGCATGGGCTAGAAACGTGCAACTCAAAGTAGTTTTCTCTGCCATAAGTTTTCTCCATTAGTTTTGTGTACTGAGACACCTCTGCTGACGTTATTTTGCTTTACCAGTTATCAGTGCAGGCCACATATACTCTGAAGATGTTTTTTAGTGTTTTGCATTTAAAATACTCTTGTCTGGGCTGCTCCTCTCATTTGCATGCTAATTGTTTGATCCCTACTTTAGCATTCAGCTAGTGCTGCACTATTGGGCTACTAATTCAAGTTATGACAATTATTGATATAGAAAAGTGATTTCTATCACTTCTATCCCCCCCCCCCCCCCCCCATACAAACACGCCTTCCCAGCCAACAAGAAATAATAATTTCCACGATGTTTTTTTTTCTTTGCCAATGTTTGCCAAAATCCAAAATGAAAACCAATGTGTAATGGCTGCTGTGTTTGGGCTGTCTCCCTGGTGCTGACGGCTCAGAGACTTTATGGAGCACACTCTTTTGAGCACATACATTCTTTGATAGGATTTTTGGGCACTACACCGTGTGTGTGTGTGAGTTAACTTGTTTTTGTATAGTAGCGGACGTTGAGAGCTAACATTTCACTGGGAAGTCTGGAAAACGGCCATGGATAACCGCCTCGCCCCGGAGACGCTGCGTGGCCAGATTTGATTCAGAGCTGATTTTTATCACCGCATTCCGATGGAAACCACAGGGCCAGGCCAGGCGAAGCGAGGGAGGGACCGTGCATGCGTGCGTGCGTGTGTGTGTGTGTGTGTCCATTTGCGGGTGTGCTTTGCGGTTACATAACTGCCCTGCCCGAGCGCTTTTTGGGCCATGGCTATCATTTCCTTGTTATTCATATTTACAGGGGAAAAGGGTGGAGGCCTGCGCTTCAACAGGGTGAGCTGTGATTCAGATTGCAGTGGTGCACCACTGGGGGTGTGACAGAGAGGAGGAGGAGGAGGAAAAGGGGGAGCAGGAGGACGGTGGGTTGGGTGGCAGGTCTTGGCACAAAGCCTCAGCTTCTTAATTGTCAGCTGCACTCTTGTTTGTGCCTGGTTGTTTTTGTTGGGGAAGATATTAGGAGGGTGTGAGTGTGCGTCTGCGCGGTTCTGCACTCACTTTCATGACGACCACAACAAAGGCTTGCGAAGCCCGCCGGCATATAATGTTGTGCTGTAAATGAACTGAAGTGCACTGTGCAAGATTTTGTGTTTTTGTTTGTGTATATGCCTGTTTGTGTGTGTGTTTCTGTGTGTGTGTGTGTGTGTGTGTGTGTGTACTCTATGTGTGTGTACTCTATGTGTGTGTACTCTATGTGTGTGTACTCTATGTGTGTGTACTCAGTGTGTGTGTGTTTCTGTGTGTGTGTGTGTGTACTCTATGTGTGTGTGTGTGTGTGTGTGTGTACTCTATGTGTGTGTGTGTGTGTGTGTGTGTGTGTGTGTTTCTGTGTGTGTGTGTGTGTTTCTGTGTGTGTGTGTGTGTGTGTGTGTGTGTGTACTCTATGTGTGTGTGTGTGTGTGTTTCTGTGTGTGTGTGTTTCTGTGTGTGTGTGTGTGTGTGCTAGTGCACTGCAGAGGGAGAACATGGGCCCATCCCTCTAGGGTGCAGACTCGGCAGGCAGGCCTATTCCTGTCCGTGCCAACGCTGCAGCATGGCCGTCTGTGTTTAGGGTGCCCTCTGCTCTGGGCCAGATGGTCCCGCGGCCCTGACAGCCCAGGTGACCGCTCCCTCCCCCTCCTGCCTCCCTCGGCGCCTTTTAACCCTTTGCAGACCGCACGTTCTAATTTCGGTACCCCAGTACCGATGACGTTCAGTCTAATAACTCCGCCATACCCCAACCAATTTTATCAATGAAAACTTCCTCAAAAACGTCACATCATAGGCTTTCTGGCGATATGATTAGTTAAGGGATTTGTGGCGCGAATTACTTTTACTACGTGAAGGAAAAATCAAGAGTTGACGTCTCCCTCCACTAGAGGAAAAACAGCAGGAAGCACTATGCATCGTTGATCTTCACGTCGTCCAAAGGAGAAACTACTGGATCATCTGAGGTAAAAACAAGTCTTTTTATGTTATTACTACTTGTTATCCATGTTATTACTTCAAAATCGTTTTTAAAAGTTATTTTTCCTGGTAATTACACCTTGTATGCATGGCCGTAACATAATGCGTGTGTGTGTTCACTTCAGCTGATATGACAGCTTGTATTTTAGCACACCGTAATCTTTAGTAAACTCATTATTTTCAGTCATTTTTGGGGGTTACTATATGTCAACCAAGATTACAGACCTACTAGGACTGAAACTTTAACGATTTGTTCTATTTTGAACGATTGCTTGCTTGTCATCTGATGATACAGAAAACTAGCTAAGTTAGGTAACGTTAGCATCAGGAGAGGCTGCAACATGTCCTTGACGCGTAGTCACGATAAAGTTCACTCCCCTGCTTCATGACTGGCAACTTTATGTCAAGTACACCTAATCGGTATTTTATTGTCAAATAAACCTTTCATTCCTTCGTAATATGTATAGCACAATTTACAGTTGTTTGTAGCCAAGTTGCTTAGCTTACTTAGATAGAAACATCTGACATGAATGACAACGTTAATGTTATGTTACCGACGTGAGTGTGTTGATCACCGATGGTGTAACGTAAGGATTTTATTCATTGACTGCTGTTTTCATCAATACATGACTGAAGATTTGTTAGAAATGTGTCTTAGTATTGTTTAACTTTTAGGCTGTAAGGTTGGCTGCTACGATTATGAGGTTTTTGGTTGGCTAACTATGATGGGAGCTCATACACCCAAGCCTACTCGTCGACATATCATTTTCTAAGGGGGTGTTTTGTCTTTACGCAACTGCAGTAGCCTATGTACGGTGTGTATGTGTATGCATACGCTGTTTAGATGTTTTCTGTCATATCTCCTGACTCATGTTCATGAATCAATGTTAGCTTGTAAGCTGGTATGCTATGTATAGTTTAGCCAAGGCAATAACACTTATAGTGAGCTCTGAGACTAATGTTACCTCTCCAAGCAATATTGGAGTCCTTTAGTGACAAAAATACTTTTAGTGAAAAGAGTCATGGTTGGTGGTGATTAAGATTATGTGGAAGTAATGTAAAATAAAACTAAACAACCTATTCACTATCAGACCTGTGATTTTTTTTGTTATTTTAGATGGAGGGAGAGAAGTACGTGCAACTGAGGTGAAAGCAGCCGACTGCTGATGGCAAACATGACCCCAAGGACCACGATGGCGCGATGGCATGGACGGGTAGTTTCTGGATGAAGAGGAAGACAATGATGTGCTAGAGGAGGAGAGTAATCTCCCATCATCCTCAGATGGGTAAGCATGTTTGTGTGTGTGTGTGTGTGTGTGTGTGTGTGTTCGCCCAACTGGGCGTATGCACATTTCTGGTTGTGATAAGAGTGTTGCTTATAACAATAATGACAGGGATTATAGTGATAATAGTTTGCTTAGATTTGTAATTCAATTTCTAATTTTCTTATCTGACAATTTCTTTATTTTGAGCTTGGTCAAGTCCCATGTCAGGTAGAAAGCATACACTTTGCCTATCCTTCTAACACAGACAGGGACACCAACTCCAGTAGCATTTACACCTCATCGTCTGCTAGGCTTAGATGGACACACACACACACACACACACACACACACACACACACACACACACACACACACACGCCACAGCTGTGACAACACACACACCACAGATCTGGTGTGAATGCGGCGTTAGTGTATCACCTTTTGTGTAGGGCAAATGATATCGATAATTATATATTGTATCGAAATATATGCTGTATGGTTGTTAAATGTATTGAATTTCTTCTAATGTTTTAATTGTTTATATGTGTGAATGTGAATTGATGCTTTGTTATGCTATAATATGAATTGATGCTTTGTTCATCATGTTAAAGTATTTTGTTGATCTTTGTTATACTGTTGTCTTGTCATTCTTGTAGTTCTAATAGTTACTGCTTGTTTGTAAACATATGTTTATGTTATTTACCTGAAGTTGTTGTTCCGGATTATTTAATGAAATTGATAAAGACTTATCTAAATAAAATGATTTATTTCCTCTTTCGTAAACCTAACACATGTGCCAGTGTCTCTTATTCTTGTTTTCATAGTAGAATGAAGCACACGGAGAAGCAGTTACCACCTGCCTAGTCTTTATTTCAGCCTTTATCTTTCCTCCCCACAATTGATTTTGCCTCCTCAGAGTACAGTAAGACATCCTATATTTAGCTATGCATCTTGTTTTTATGGTAAAACATCTTATATTTGTTACATGACCATTATATCTGTGTATTTTTGGTCAGATGTCAAACCAGGAAAGGAAAACATCCTACTCTTTAAAAATTCTACTTGTTACTGCGACTTGCAGTTATGAGTAAATTAATCATAACTTCTGAACCAAAGATGATAAATTGATTCTGTTTTTTTCACTGAGGAGAACACAACACTGTCTATCTTTCACACACTATATCTACAATAGACATTAGGTGAAAAGTAAGATTCATCTTGACAAATTGATATTTTCGTGTTTTTTGATGTTGAATTTTGAAGGTATTGTTTAAAAACAATGTGTGTTACCCTCAAACTTATTAACTATGATATGTACCATTTTAAAGGGCTAGTTCTCCTGATTACTATGGTGGGTATATCTTATCTCTGTCATGTAGCATGGCCACACAATAAGCCTTTTTGTCTCACAAGGGCATCAAGTATGAAAAAACGGAATGTTTCGTGCCGTCTGCAAAGGTCTAATAAATTTATCATAACTTTTGAACAAAAGGTGATACATTGATTCTGTTTTTATCACTGAGTAGAGGACACAATTGTGAATCTCCCATACACTCTAAGTTTTTCTCTATCTACAACAGAAATTGGGGGAAAAATGAGATTAATCTTGACAAACTGATCGTTTTGTGTTTTTTGGGGTTGAATTTTAAAGATATTTTTAAAATAATATGTGTGTTCTCCTCAAAATTATTAATTATATTTTATACCATTTGGAAGGGCTATTTCTCCTGATTATAATGGTGGGTAAATTATATCTCTGTCATGTAGCATAACCACACAATAAGCCTTTTTGTGCCATAAGGCCATCGAGTATGAAAAAATGGAATGTTCTGCGCGGTCTGCAAAGGGTTAATGGATCAATTAGGAGCCAGTGTGCTTCTCACCACCACGCCCCAGGAATGGGCATTTTACGGGCGGCCCGGTGCCCTTGGACCGACGTGTGCGAGTTACAGCTTTCACACTCACTCAGGCTGTGAGTGTGCCTGTGAGTGTGTCTGTGACTGAAAAGTTTCTGTTTGTGTGTGTGTGTGTGTGTGTGTGTGTGTGTGTGTGTGTGTGTGTGTTTGGTTTTGTGGGTTAGTTTGCTGTTTATTAAATGAGAAATGAACGTTGGTGCGCAGAGGAGGAGAGACACTGTCACTCTATTACAGCATTACAGGTAGTGGCACTCCGTATGCAGCATTCAGTCTGGCAATCGTGAGGCAGCTGTAATGATAATCTGTGTGTGTGTGTGTGTGTGTGTGTGTGTGTGTGTGTGTGCGTGTATAGTATAAGTATATATACTCTTTTGATCCCGTGAGGGAAATTTGGTCTCTGCATTTATCCCAATCCGTGAATTAGTGAAACACACTCAGCACACAGTGAGGTGAAGCACACACTAATCCCGGCACAGTGAGCTGCCTGCTACAGCGGCGCTCGGGGAGCAGTGAGGGGTCAGGTGCCTTGCTACAGCGGCGCTCGGGGAGCAGTGAGGGGTCAGGTGCCTTGCTCAAGGGCACTTCAGCCGTTCCTACTGGTCCGTGTGTGACCCTGAGGCTAATCCCTGTTTGTGTCTCTGAATACTGAGCTGTTCCCGCAGTCCTCGCAGGCTTCATTTAAACAGTGACCTCCCTGCCCCAGGCTTGGCCGCCTCCTCTCCGCTGCCCGCTCCCGAGCCACCCCGAGATCTGCCACCCACGGCCCCTCTCCCTGCCAGTCCCCCACCCCCTCTCTGGGCTCGGCCCCTCTCCCTGCCAGTCCCCCACCCCCTCTCTGGGCTCGGCCCCTCTCCCTGCCAGTCCCCCACCCCCTCTCTGTGCTCGGCCCCTCTCCCTGCCAGTCCCCCACACCCTCTCTGTGCTCGGCCCCTCTCCCTGCCAGTCCCCCACACCCTCTCTGTGCTCGGCCCCTCTCCCTGCCAGTCCCCCATCCCCTCTCTGTGCTCGGCCCCTCTCCCTGCCCATCTCGCGCTGCCTCCGCGGTCCTCTCTCTCTGGCTCCTGCTGCCCGTCTCGCTGCCCCCTCCTGCTCTGCTGTGCCCCGTGCTGCTCTGAGAGCCACTCAAGGCCTTAATGAAGTGCCGTTAAAATAGAAACGAGCCAACAAGCTCATTAAAACCCTCTCCCAGCAGGCCATGCTCAGAGGAGAGGGGGCGTGAAGAGAGTGAGAGAAGAGAAGAGGAGAGGAAAGAAGGAGTAATGAGAGAACAGGAGAGGGGAGAAGAAGAGAAGTGATATGAGTTCCAGGGGACGAGTGCCAAACCTGGGCCTCCTGAGTTCTGTCCTGACCGTAGGGTGACCCTCTCCTCATCCATCTCTCCTCTCCTTCACCTCTCCTCTGTCCTCTCCTGCCTTCTCTCCATT
This sequence comes from Alosa sapidissima, assembly GCF_018492685.1. NCBI lineage: Eukaryota > Metazoa > Chordata > Actinopteri > Clupeiformes > Clupeidae > Alosa > Alosa sapidissima. The sequence continues at coordinate 12,463,416 of NC_055970.1, forward strand.
TCTTCACCTCCTCTCCCTCCTCCCCTCTTCTCTTCATCTCTCCCCTCTCCTCTCTTTCACCTCTTCTCTCTTTTCTTCTCCTCTTTTCTTCTCCTCTCCTTCCAGGCTGATCTGTGCTCATTGCTGTAATGACTGCAGTTGTAATGGACTGCTCCATAATGAAGATTGACTGGGCTTCCATCTTATTCCTGAATGTGTGTGTATGTATGTGTGTGTGTGTGTGTGTGTGTGATTGTTTGTATGTGTGTTTGTGTTAGTGGACTCTTTGTTTGTGTATGTATTGCCCATTCTCAGGCGATTTGCGTTCTTTTTTATACACACTTTTTTTGTATGCCACCACTACATTTTGTCCTTGTGTGGGACATGAAATGAAATGTGTCTAAAACGTTAAAGTGAAAAGTTTAGGTAGAAGAGAAAACAAGGATGTCCTTGTGTTTTCAATCTCCGCAGGCGTGTGATTCCACGAGGAGCCTTATTGATTGCGTGACCTCCATCCTGCCGGCGTGATGGCACTCCATCTTCTGCTGGATAATAGCGACACGATTTTATGATGAAGCGAGTTAGTGCATTTACCCGAGTCCGGATTTTGCCGGA
>NC_055970.1:12466509-12471509 GCF_018492685.1 Alosa sapidissima
GTGTGTGTGTGTGTGTGTGTGCGCACGCTTGTATGGGCCATTATATCACTGTGGTATTCTGGTGGTTTCAGACCAGCTAGTTTGAAGTGTCCCGTTGTGACCCGTTGTGACCCGAGGGACTTGAGAAGATCGTTGTTCTTTGGCTCCGCCTTGTTCTTTGGCTCCGCCTTGTTCTTTGTCTCCGCTCCAGTAATGGCGTCTGCGTCTGAGCGCAGAGGGCCGCTCTGACTCTGACGTTAGGCACCTGATGAAGCTCATCATCGTGCTGAGAAGTGTCCTCTCCTTGACTCGGCTCCTGTGCTCCCTGCAAGTGCTTTATCACATAGATGGTGAGAGAGACGGTCTGTACGCAGAACTTAAAAAGAAAGCTTCCTTTTTTTCTTTTCTGCCTTTGTTTCCTTTCTGCCTTTTGGACTCTGGCGCTCATCCCAGGAGGTACAGTAATACTTAGCTGAGGAAATCAGGAGGACAGCCTTGATGAATCTTTCCTGCACTCACAGTTCATTTTCCGTGGAAGGTGATTGAGTCATGATGACTTGAAAATCCAATTATGGTAGTGGCCAGTGGAATGTCCACTCTGTCTCTGAGTCATGCCACATTAGTCATTCGACCCAAGGCAATGTGGGTAAGCAACATAGGATGAAACCCTTGTACTCTGCTCCCCCCCCAGGTCTGTTGGGAGCTTTTCTGCCCAGACAACCCCCCCCCTTTTCCCTCCACACCTCGTTTGCTTGCAGACTCATGCAGCAACTCACTGGAGCGGATCAGGGAAAAAGTGGCCACTTTTCGCTTTGTCCACTAACTCCCTTAAATGCCCAGGCGTAAAGATTAACTTCCCGGACGCTCCATCAACCCTCCGTCTCCCATGCTTGATGACTGCCTGATTGAAATGCGGCAGCCCAGACAGTCTTGCTTATCAGTAAGAAATAATAAAAAAACGGTGTAGAGGGTTAGACTAAGGGAAAGAATGTTAGACTAAGAGAGTTAGACTAAGGGAAAGAACGTTAGACTAAGAGAGTTAGACTAAGGGAAAGAATGGCGGAGGGGGGGGGGGGGTGTAAGTGTTTGGCTATCTTGTTTCCCTCTGACTTGGCAGCAGTGAATAGTGTGTCTTGGTGTGTCCAACTCCTAGGGCTTGGTCTGCTTTCTCCATCTTCACTTTCTGAACAAAAGAAAACAATGTGCTTATATACTTCATCGTCATCTATTCAGTCAGTATGGCTGTTTGGTACACACCCTTAAGAGACCACTTTTTTTGTCATAGCAACTTTTTGAGCAATGTGGTTGTGCAATATTCCTGAGTACTGTGGTTCTGGTAAATTCTCATTGATGTTGGGCAACACCTTTTTCCCGGAGAACTTTAATAATTATCAGTAGGCAAATTTTCATGGTCATCAAATCGAAACTGATGGAACTAGTTATGTGGTTGCCAAGCAACTTTGCTCCAAAACATGCACAATGTATCATTACCTTAAGAAGCGACTGTAGTGGACACGAGTTGTTATTTAGTGACAGAAATATGCCATCTCTCTTGTTATTTATAGTAGTCTTCTAACATTGATCTGAACTCTGGTTAAAGTTCATGTTGTATATTGAATATTTCCCTGCAGGCCTTTTTTTCCACCTCTTGTTTTCTATCAGGTAGTGTCTTGTGGGTTTTCTATCTATGTACCCATGCACACATTCAGTCACACTGTCTTTTCTTCTCTGAGAGGGACTGCACTCATTTCATCTGGTTGAGCGGTAGTCTGCCATTTTATTGCCCCTCCAATCGACTGGGCAGTGCGGAGCGTAGTGATTAAATGCTTTGCTAATATCACTCAGCACCATAAAACTTTCCTGTCCTATAGCTTGTGCAAGTAGCATTGAGAGTTGTCTTTCAGAAGGGCAGTTTGTCTTTCTCCAGCGTCATATGGATCCAGTGTAGACAGCCACCAATAGAAAGCACTGTGAAATCAGCCAGAACTGAGCGTTCCCTTAGGACTTTGAGAAGTGGAGGTCATTTCATCTAAGGTTGCCGTTGATATTCCTAGCTTGCACGGGATAACTTTGGAGTTTGTTCCCGAAGCTGCAGGTTATATTGAGAGCGCCACTACTCAAGTAAATGTGTGTGTATCCAATTTTGTGAAGACCATTTTCACATGCCATAGAGATTTGAATGTAAGCTTCTCTCACTCTCCCAGCAAGTCTCCAAGGACACGTTTTTGTTTTCACGTTTCCCTCTTTTATGGAGTCAAAAGAACATCATTTTTTCGGCCTTAAATCTCACAATTTCATTTTGTCATGCAAGTCAGTTCAACCTACAATTTTACCAGTGCTTTTTTTCTTTGGATGTTTGAGTGTTGCTGAGGATGGATGATCTGCTTCTGGAATGTAAAGGGATTCTGTCACTTTGTTTTTTTGCTTTTTCAAGAGAAGTTTGTATGATTCATCTTCTGCTGTTGTTCTTGCAACACAAAGACGTGCACACACACACACACACACACACACACATTCTGTTTTGGCTTAGGCTAACGCTTGGCTGTTAGGGGAAGTGGCGGTTCCTGTTCAGCGCTGCCTTGGTCAGAAGGGCAGCAGCGACATATCAGAGTGAATATGTGGCTGCTACTGTCTTATCAGAGTAAATAGGGCTGCTACTGTCTTGACCCGAACTGGGCATAATTCCTACAGCAGCTCTCATTTGAGGGATAGTCTTTTACCTTTGCCAGTGTGTGTCCTCACATCAAAACAGCCCTGTGTTGCCCTCACACGTAGACTATATGTAGGCTATCCTGCAGTCAGATACACCCACCTCTGCTCCGTTATCCCTGTGTGGGGGCCTGTTTGCACGGAGCATCCGTTAAATCTGGTCGAAATAGTGGACAACTCCAGTTGATGATGTGATCCAAATGGCTACCTGATGAAAACAACCAGCCTTTGGTACATCCTGGATGTGGAGTGTGGAAGCCTTGGGGCGGTTTTTCTCCTCTTCCCCTAGCTATGGCCACACCTAAGGTGTTGCGATTCCCAGACTTGATGGTGTCCTACAGAGTGCCTGTCCTCATACGACTCCCAGACTTTGGCCCCGCATCCCAACTCCCACCAATCAAACGCATGAAGTGCGTTTGAAGGCCCGCAACTTCTTTACCCGCGACTGCTCAGTGCTGTGCTCTGGCTCAGGATCGATCCTCAGGAGCCTGTTGCCCCAGGCAACCGCCGAGTCACTGTAACTTTGCACCGAAGAAGCCGGCCCTGTGTCTCCACACTCTGTCAACGGACAACATGGCTGTTTGGTTTTTTCCATGGTAACTGACATTACAAGCCAGCTGCGTAGCATGAAACATGCAGGCTGCGCTAAAGGCTAAAGGAAGCAGAGTTTGACTTGATCGATTTATTTAACCAATTACAGATCAAACAGGGAATCAGCCTCCTTTGAAATGCCTTAATGAAGGGGGGACGGAGGGGGGGGGCGGGGGGGGGGGGGGGGTGGGTGGTAAGATGTTTTCGTAATGGCGCCCCTCGGGGAATGTGCTGAATCTTGGAAAGCATTTCATAATTGCCTTGTTCCCTGAATGGAAATGTCAAAACGATGTTGCAGTCGAAAGCTGATAAAGGCCAACAATCACTTATAAAAAACAGAAAAAACGATGCTGAGCACAAATGTATTCACGTTGATAGTCCAAGTGTTTAAACGCATTTGAGAGCATTTAAGGGATTAAATTGTCCATGATGTCAGGAATGGTGATGTTCTTAGTGTTTGGTGAGTCAACACGGAGCACTGAGAGAGAGTGTGTGTGTGTGTGTGTGTGTGTGCCAGTGTGGGATGTGTTGGCATTAGTGGGATGGAATATCTAAGTGTATGTTATTTAATATCTCTGATATGAAAACATTTATGTAGCAACCTCCTTTAAGTTTTCCAGTTTACATGAAGAACTAACTGCATTCTGTAGGACACACACACACACACACACACACACACACACACACACACACACACACACATACATTCACATGTGGTATTTAAATAACACCCCCAAGCACACACACATAGTTCTGCTGTCATAACCTAATGGTATCCACAGGCCCACTGATGTCATTGGATATCACTGGAGGCCTCTCTGAATGTCTCTCAGTGTGATGGAGCCCTGTGCTGATGCTTGCGTGTGGCTAAGGGAGTCTGGTGCTAATGTGGGCTCCAGCTGATACATGTCCACTGGCACAGGACGCATGCTGGACCCTCCTTCTGCTGAGGTGTGTGCGTGTGCGTGTGCGCGCGTGTGTGTGTGTGTGTGTGTGTGTGTTGCTATACTGTCCTGAAGGAGGCCACACCTGGACCAGAGATGGGTCTCAGACAAATTCTCTGTTGACCATTACATGCACACACACGCACAAACTCATCACTCATTGCTGCTCTGGGTGGCCAGCTCTATGAGTCCAGCAGGAGTGCAGAGAGTGATGTGATGGGGTGATGGGGGGGGGGGGGGGGGGGTCATGGAGAATGGGGAGAGAGAGGAGGGGTGGGATGGGGGGGATCATGGAGAATGTGAGGTGAGAGAGAGAGTGATGGGATGGGGGGATCATGGAGAATGTGAGGAGAGAGAGAGACTCCCACAGCAGGAGCGCTCCATCTGTTCCTCTGGCCATGGCTAACTGCTCGTTATCGGCTGCGGTGTGTGTGTGTGTGTCATTGTGTGTATGATCTTACAACCATTCCACACCCCGCATGTGGTGTAGTTCTGCAAAACGTTATATAGATACACCACCACCATATGTATTTAGAATGTGTGTGTGTGTGTGTCGGGGGTAGGGGTTGTCTAAGAGGGCATGTATATTATTATGTTCCTGGAATATCAATGTGGAGCCGACACTGGTCTGAGATGCACAGCAATATGCACAGGTTGGCTGTGGTGGGTAGGCCATGCCAAAAGAGTGTGTGTGTGGTATGTGTATGTGGCGTGTGTGTGTGTGGTGAGAGAGAGAGACAGACAGAGAGAGACCATGCCAAGTGAGTGAGTGAAGGA
>NC_055970.1:12479009-12505518 GCF_018492685.1 Alosa sapidissima
TTTACCACTTCCGTCATCGCAGGGTGGTTAAGAGGTCGCTGTCCGATCACCGTGGTTACCATGTGCGACTCCAGAGCGAGGCTCAGGTAAGGGCGTGTCTACTCTCTACTACAGTCTCTGTAAACCTCTAGTGCCATCCTCCCCTTACCTCCCACTTAGTGTTGCACGGTGTATCGATACTAAAAAGGTATCACGATGCCTTCACGTAAAAAAACGATACGATTTCCGACGTTTTTAGAATCGATACTTTATTAAAATTAACGTTCTATGTCTGTGTGAACTGCTGCTCTCACTGCTCCTTGCACGCATCTAGGCAAGTGGGCGTGTCAAGCAGCCAGCTCTAAGTGAGTGAGTGCGCAGCCAACGTCAACATACAGTAGTTCTTTGCCGACCGTCCTCGGCCTTGTGGATAAAACAAAAGGTGAAGTGAAATCTGCAACTATTTCGGATACATCGCGAATAGTGATGGTAAACAGAGGCCCGTTTGTGAAATATGTTTCAAAGTCATTTAAAAGCAGTAGGCTACGCATGGAACTTGGCTAAACACCTCGCAGACATATCCCAACATTTTTGTTCAAAGAATGACAGGTTAACGAATATGCTATAGAAAACACGACTACATGGTTAGTGCCAAGTTCTTCTCTTCTGTTTTAGTCTAGCCTAAGTGAAACTAGTATGGTTCTCTGGGATAAAGCGAACCTTCCCTCATCAATGAATTTTGACGGGACATAACGAGCTGTAATCATTTTGACGAGACATAACGAGCTGTAATCATAGGGTGCTAACGTGATGAAAGCGCAATGTTCACGCCAGAATAACATTACCATAACTTGTAAACAATCTATTTTATGTTCGGTCAGTACTACTGGTAATATTTGTCATGGCATGTAGACTGCAATTTGTTCAATAAGTATTGCCCAGATGTAGGATAGGCTACCCGAAATGCGCTAATTAAAGCCCACAGCATATAATACCACCAAAGCGTGTTGAGTCCTAATAATAATAGCGGCTTATTGTTACGTGGTAGCAAATCATGTTATCAAAGAAATAGACGTAGGCTAATGTAGGAATGCACACAGACATATTCAGGGTTCCTACGGAGTATGGAAAACCTGGAAAAGTATGGAATTTGATTTTAGTAATTTCCAGGTCTGGATAAGTATGGAAAAAAGAAACAAGGGTATGGAGAATTTTTTGTGTTTCCAGACTATTGCATCTACAGTTCTAATCACTTCACTTAGGTCATAATGAATCATTCCTACTGTTGTGTAGCTGAAGTTGTTAGTCCACATCAAGATACAATTGAATGGGGGTCCTCAGAAAAAAATCTTTCCCACAAGGAGACCCTGGTACCAAAAACAAATCGAGAACCCCTGTTCTATGCACATGCTCTACACCATTGTGCACTGGTTTGTTTGGTAGCTCTGCTATTTTCGGCTAAAACACTAGTAGACTTTTTTTGATTTTGTAAAAGTTACCAAGACATGAATACTGCATTATCTGATAAACTGTTATTGCAAACAAATAATACTGTTTACGGTGATTTCTGAGGCCTCTGCCAGCAGTGCAGTAGTCTCCAACATATGTAGGCTATGCTGTATCAAATGTGAGTGCACCTTCCATTTCAGCACTTCCCCAACCCATGTATCCAACAACGGGCAAGTGTTTTCTGTGGGCTAACAAGTTAATAATATACATTATTTTACAGCTATTCACAATGCTTAGTAGAACACTCCATTGACAATGTCTAGAATATGGTCAGAAAAATCTACCAAGAAGTTTGAACATTTGAGTATGGAAAAAGTATGGAATTTTGAAATGGAAAATGTGTAGGAATCCTGCATATTGCAACAGGTAATGGTGTAGGCCTATCTGACGAAGACCTGAGTGGTTGGAACGTCGTACTTGTACACTGGGCGCAAAGAAGACTATCCTCACATTTTTCCCTTTGCAACTGTCAAAGAAATCCCATGAACACGGGAAGGCCTAGGGAAGCCTAGTTTGAGTTTTAGATCTAGCCTAGTTTGGCTATTTAAAGCTACTTTATTGGCAAAACACAACACAATGTAAATGAACTATAACAAAAAATAAAGGACTTAATCACACAAAGTAGGCCTACTATTTTACTGACTATAAAAATAATAATTATGTAGGAAGTTTAAAACCCAGAATTGACCTGCACACTACAAAAGTGCACCGAATTCAACACAAATGACTCAATACACTTGGAGGAGGTATGAGTCCTTTCTTTTCCAGATATCTTAGGATTTCGCCGTAGTATCGTTTCAGTATCGAGCATCGTGATACTTATGGCAGGTATCGTATCGATGTCATAATTTTGGTATCGTGACAACACTACTCCCACTATACAGTGCCTTTACATCTGGATAGGGCCTGTGTGTGTCAGTGATGCATCATTTGTCATATTTCCCCTTCCTGCTGCGTTCTGTTCACTGCCTCCCTGTCCTGCGTCCCAGCATGCATTTGAACGCCAAGCTGTGTGTGTGTGTATGTGTGCGTCCCAGCATGCATTTGAACGCCAAGCTGTGTGTGTGTATGTGTGCGTCCCAGCATGCATTTGAACGCCAAGCTGTGTGTGTATGTGTGCGTCCCAGCATGCATTTGAACGCCAAGCTGTGTGTGTGTGTGTGTGTGTGTATGTGTGCGTCCCAGCATGCATTTGAACGCCAAGCTGTGTGTGTGTGTGTGTGTGTATGTGTGCGTCCCAGCATGCATTTGAACGCTAAGCTGTGTGTGTGTGTGTGTGTGTGTGTGTGTGTGTGTGTGTATGTGTGCGTCCCAGCATGCATTTGAACGCCAAGCTGTGTGTGTGTGTGTGTGTGTGTGTGTGTATGTGTGCGTCCCAGCATGCATTTGAATGCCAAGCGCTCCGCATTCCTCTCCCGCTGCAGCGGGGGCCATTATTCTGGATGTCATTTCCCTTTTCTTTTCCTTTCTTTTTTAAAAGCAGATACCCATATATTGTGTCATGCCAGAATAGCTCCCTGCCACACACACACACACACACACACACACACACACACACACACACACACACCTCAACCCAACCCCCTGCTCCCCAACGTTTCTTTTTTCTCTGTGCTTTTTCTAAGTCACTGATTCCAGTGTGTTCAGCAGAAGAAAGGAGAAATGCTCTTTCTCTTCCCTCTCTCTTGCGTTTCTTCGTCCTCCTGGTCGTCCAGCTGGTAAATTAGTGCAGTGTCCAGCCTGACGGAAGGGTCACCCTGAGAAGCTGTGTGTGTGTGTTTGTGCGCGTTTGTGTGTGTGCACTAACGAGAGTGGTGACTTGCATAGAGATGTATGTAAAGTGTGTATGTAAAGTGTGTGTGTATATAAAGTGTGTATGTGTGTGTGTATGTGCGTATATAAGGTGTGTGTGTGTGTGTGTGTGTGTGTGTGTGCTCGTGTGTGTGCGCCTGTGCATGTGCCCAGGCGTATGCAAAGTCAGTGTCCCCTCCTGAAGGGGCCCAGAGACGGAGCCTCTGCTCCATGGAGACCCCATTACTCACAGAGCCGCAGGGAACTGCAGCTCTACCCCCCTAAGAGTGCTGAGGTGTGTGTGCGCATGACCCTGAGTCCGCAGGGGCCATTCGTCTTGCTGTTTTAATAGATGGCACTGACGTCTCACAACATCCCTTTTCTTTTATGTGCCTCCTTCTCCCTTTAGCAACATTACCCTCCCCTCCCTCCCTCCCTCCACCCTTTCTATGCCCCTATCTTTCTTCTCTCTTTAGCACCACCACCACCACCCCTCCACCCTCTCTATCCTCCTCCACCTTTTAGAGGAGAAATGCAGCGGAAGCGTCCTCACGCAAACCTGTGTCACTGATCCCTCGCTCAGATGGGACATGATGCGGTGAAGGAATGCTCTCAGGAGTGAAACCCTTTCCCATTGACCTTTTTTTGTTAAGGTTTAAAAAAAAAAAAAAAGTAGTTCTGGTCATGGTGCAGTGGCCAAGTCAGTCTGGCTCTGTTGTCCATCTTCAAGGTCTTCTTACACACTCAAACAAACACACACACACACTCATATTTTTGATGGCAGTGCAGCGTTTTCCCTAAAAGCATTGAAGCATTGTTTCCCAACCCATGTGGGGTCACCTAAAATTGAAATAAGGCTCGCCTGAGTATCTTACAATTGACCAGTACATTACATTAACATATACATACATTAAATACAAAATATTAAAACCCCCATGATGTCCAAGTCAAGTAACTATTCACATCCTTCATTACAATCTGGTTACGTAAAAGTAAACTTAGGCAGCTCGCATGAGATTGTCGTTTGATTGACGTTATCATGCTTTTGACGTAATCATGCTTCATCAACGTTCCAAACCAAGTATCAAAACAACCAGACGTGCAAAGATAGCCAAACGAATTAGCTTGGCTTGGATTTGGGGGAATCGAAGAGTGTGCCGTTGTCACATCGCTACACAAAAACATAAACCTTGCAAGATCTTTGGATGCAGATAAACCTTTTGATATCTGCGTTGAATCTCTTCAGCCTTATAGCCTCGCACAAATGGTTCTCCGTTGAATCTATGTAGAGCTTACATAACCGATGAAAGTGGCATAACGTTAGACTTTGTAGAGCGTTGAAACTTGTGCGGTGGTGTGTAGTGTAGCTCTGCACTTCACTGCGCTAATTGGGGAAAAGTAAACAAACTGTGGACAGATGTCTCAGTTGATAAATCTCATTTGTATTTCAGTATTATATTTGCATATTGTCCGTGTGAAATTTGTAAATATTTTTGAAAAATGTTATTGTTAAAATGTTAGCCTTTCCTGCCTCAGCTCCAGACCGCGGTCAAATCATCAGTCATCAGACAGGAATGTCAGGGCCAACAGCCTTCACTTCAACTGCAACAAACTGACTTCAGTTGTGGACTTGCTGCTTAAGTCAGTGACAAACAGTTCAAACTATGCATACGTTTGCTTCACTAACTCCGCTCCAGTCACCAGCTTTCTTTTCATCTTCTAGCTATTCATCTGTTTTCTCTCTCAGTTTAGTTTTGTTGTTGCTGTGCCATGGAGGACAGGCCTATTGTGTTTTCTGTCCACCATTGGTAGGCATACTGTAGGTGAAATGACTGTGATTAAATGCTTCTTTATATATTTTCATACCAAAGTCATATTTTGTGCGTCCCTAGCATCACTGTGGCACATTAGCCTAGCCATGCTCATATGCCCACTACACTTCCATGCTCATATGCCCACTACACTTCCATGCTCATATGCCCACTACACTTCCATGCTCATATGCCCACTACACTTCCATGCTCATATGCCCACTACACTTCCATGCTCATATGCCCACTACACTTCCATGCTCATATGCCCACTACACTTCCATGGTCATATGTCCACTACACTTTCATGCTCATATGCCCACTACGCTTTCAAAAACATTCTGGGGGAAACACTGCAGTGGTCCATGTCTGCCCTGCCCTGTTTTGTGGTTCCTTTCAACAAAGGAAGAAATGAGCTCTTCTGTCTGACTGGCTGTCATGGGTCTAAAAGGCTGGCTCTTTGAAGTGGGGCTGCAGGTCCTCGGAATCAGCCTCTCGACAACATACAAACATACACACACAATTACAACACACTTGTGCGCACACTCACACACACACATTTAGGAAGAGCTCAAGAATTTGTCACTCATCGTTGCCTAGATCAGAGGAGCTCTGTGTGTGTGTGACATCTCCCCAGTTTAAGAGCCTAATGGAAGCCTGTTGGCTGGTTGAGCACGGTCCATTACTCACTTCTGTAAGAGAGGGCCTCTTCACATGCCACATACTCACGGCTCTAACAGACGACCAGCTCCAGCACACACACACACACACACACACACACACACACACACACTCACATTGATTCACATGCTCATGCTCTCTGTCACACATACATACAGACACACACACACAAACATGCCATTCTCTCGTGTTGGTGAGCGATGAGTAGTTGCTGTTAGCAGATTTCTGAGAGTTTGCCCCGTCTCAGAGGGCTGGCGGAGAGAGGAGAGGGGCCTTGTTCCAACAGCAGGGCCAGCCTCCTCCCTCCCTCCCTCCCTCCCTCCGTCCCTCTGAAGTCTACTCATCATGCCATCAGTGATAAGAGGAGCCGCAGTACCTGGGCTCCTGTGAAGTCCACTGTGTTTGGAACACAGCCCTGCTGGCACGGCCTACAGGCAGACTGGAGTCTGGAGTCTGCTGCGCTCTCCTGGGCTGGGCTGCTCTGGGCTGTGGTGGCTGGCGATACCATGCCACTAGAGAAAGTGGACACATGCATAGTGCTTCAGCAACGTCACATCACGGGCATGCTTACAGAGACACACACAGACACACGCACACAGACACACACACACGCAAACACGTGCATGCTCAGGCATCACTTGAATAGTGACTGTGTGTGTGTGTGTGTGTGTGTGTGTGTGTGTGTGTGTGTGTGTGTGTGTGTGTGTGTGTGTGTGTGTGTGTGTGTGTGTGTGTGTGTGTGTGTGTGTGTGTGTGTGTGTGCACGCACTACTAAAGAGGACCCAACTTCACACACGTCCATTGAGGGCTGTGTCTTCTCCAGACCAGACCAGATTTCAGCTCCATCTCCCACCACTGCTTCCTCTACTGTAACTCCCAGCCCAGTTTTTTCTGGGATTAGATATTCAGGAAGCGGGTAGTACACACTGCACGCCTGGATCTGAGGAGCTGCTCCACCACCGCAGCAGTCTGTGCTCCGTTCTGACTGCAGGCTGCCTGTGGTTTGTTTGATTGGATTCCCTTCGGCGAGTCTTGTCCAAAAGTGCGGTTTTTGATTTGACTTGATTTCAGCATTTTTTTGGGGGGGCCCAGAAGAGTTGTGTTCCAGCTGGAGCGCTGTTAGTTCTGGGTTTTGTCTGTCGGTTGTGGGGTGGGTGGGGGTTGGGTGGAGATCAGGAGAAATGGGCATGAGAAGAGGGGACACAGGTGGTTGTTATGACTCTGCTTAACGTAACGTAGAGACCAGACACCACAGTTGGCAAAAGTGGGTGTTTAAATGTCAATTCATAAATCATTTTGGTTTATAAGCAGCCATGGGAGCGTGTTGTGCTTCAGTAGCAAGAGAGTGGTGAGCCTTGGCAGGGCACAGCTTCTCTGCTTTGCTTCCTCTCCCAAGCCATTCGCCCTCCAAGTAAATACGTGCCGCTAGGCCTGATGGGGGACCAGCGGGACTTGGCCTGCCTGCAGAGCTTCCTGTTGCTTAACTCTTTCCCCTCCCAGAGTTCCTTGCCAGGGAGGAGGATCTTCTAGTGGTAAATTGGTAAACTGAAACTGACTATCTTAAAAAGTGGAAAACTGAAACTGACTAGCTTGGCTTTACTGTATGGAAGAAAGCTGGGTTTAGACTTTTCGGTGCCAGTTCTGTGGGCAAGAACAGGGACATATGACCCATCTGCAGCCCGCCACTGTCCATCTTCCAGTTGACCACATTTGGAGGTAGTTAAATCCGTCATCCACTCAGCCTCATATAGTGATCCGTCACAGTGGTCCCAAGCCAATAGGTGATTTCATTCACCATTTCAGGATTGTGCAGAAGATAAATGCAAGGTGAATATGTGCAGGTTTATGTTAACGAATAAGGTTGATATTGTGAATCTTGTTAAGCAGAGCCAATCGTTGAGATGAATCTGTGTGTCTGTGGAAAAAAAGAAGCTGGCCAAGAAAGGCCGATTTCGTAGATGTTGTCTAGAGTGTGAGAACACTCCTCTGAGCCTAATAGACATGGCCACAAACGAGAAGCGAGGATAAACTACGCTCAAGAGCATCTCACAATTCATTAGGACGAGTTCCCTAAGCAGTCCAGCGGGCTCTTGTTTAACCCTTAAAGGAGTACCGTCACACCGGTGTGACGGGAATGTTGAGAAATGAACGTTCTAAAGAATATCTGGGTTCATTGAATTCAACATAGAATTTTAGAACCTTCAATTGTTGCGGAACTTAGAATGTTTAAAAACCTACACCTTTAAGGGTTAATTCAGGACTCTTTGGCCAGAGGCAGTTTGTGACGTCCTATTTCCTTCTTGGATTTAGCGTTTGCTGAATCTGCTCCTCTTTAGATGGTAGATTAGCCTGGCTAGCGCCACCACTTCTCAATGAGACGTGGTCTGGGAACCAAACGTTCATTTTCTCGTATTTGAAAAAAATGCCCATATCCGTTTATTGGGTGCCACGGATGTCTATCAAATGCGTCTGTGCATAGCTCATCATTGTCTTGCTTTCCCCCTTGTTCTGTGATAGGGGACCAATCTCAGGCGAAAATTTGCTCCATGGTCTCCAGGCTGCCTTAGCAGCGTGAATCAAATCGCGCGCAAGGCAGCATGGGAACACCCAGGCTAATGGTAGATACTACCCCACCGAGGGAGAACTCACACATTAGACCATTAACCCAGACAGAGCTGTATCATCTCACCTGTTTTTTAAATAACACTCATTTTATACTCTCATTGGGTCTACACACCTCAGATAGTGATATATATTTTTGCAACTGAGGAGAGAGGTATCCATACACTGTGATGGGTTTGCAAGGCCACTATATGTAAACCTATTCTGGTCATAATGTATACCTATTCTGGTCATAAACAGAAATGGTCTGCAAGTTAGACACTGCCATTTGTATTATTTGATAACACACACTTATCACACACAAACACACAGTGTACAATTCCACATCCTCCTCACAGGGGGCACAGAGACAGAGATTTGTCACAGACTTCTCCCTGCTTGACTGTGGCCTGTGCTGGAGCAATATCAAAGTCTCTGCTTTCCCAACTCCTGTTGTGTGTGCGTGCGTGCGTGCGTGCGTGTCTGGGGTTTGTGCTGACTGCCTTCGTAGCCTTGATTGTTGTAGATGAGTCCCGGGAGTGTGGAGCAAAAATATGAGCAGAAAGCCAGCCACAAAAACACACTCTCACACACAACAAGAGACACTCACAGCTAGACACTGTTAGTACACACACTCACTCTCATAAATAGAGACTGTCACTACAGACACATACATAAAATGGAGACACACAAACTGACAATGACTGTACACACACACACACACATTTTGGTGCAAAGGCACATATACACAAAAGCACACACAGGTTGGGTGGATAAAGTAATAAGGGGGGGTCGGGGTTTCTGTGCTTTGATTGAAAGTGGCGCCTTGCCCTCAGATTGGATTCCAGCTTCATTAAAGGCTCCAGTCTTATCTGGCCTTGGTCGGACGGAGAGGTTAGTGCAAGTTCAGCCCTAATCAAGATGGATGTTGCCCTCCCAAGGATCCTATCTGTCCTGTTGTTTTGTCTGCTGTTATTAAACCTAGACTTATTTATTACAGCGTGGGCTGGTTTCCCGGGCGACGATTAAAGCTTTTCCTGAAACTGAAGCACAGGAAATGGACAGCAGTGTTGATATTTAGTTTTAATTAATGTGCTCTAATTTCATTAGCAAGTAAACTCTGTCTGAGGTCCATAGGCACTGGGATCACTTTGGTGTGAACCAAGAGGTAATAGTCCGGCAACCAAATGCCATAATGTAGGTGAACCTGGTTTTGTGGGTTAAAGTTTTTTTTTTTGCCGTTTCTTGTTGCCAAGGGGTAACTCAATAAGATTAGAGAGGATGCTCGGTGATATCCGATATATATATTAAGCCTTTCTTGTCCAATGTGTTGAATAAGGCGAGGCACTACAGGTGAATAGGGTAAAAAAAATAACTAGCAGATATCACTATGAAACTTCCCCAGTTTATTACTTACATTAATATGAAAAAAAAATGTATTACAAGTTTTCTGTAATTCAATGTTTAAATATGCAAATTAGGCATGATCTAATTAAATAGGGTCATTCCACGTCAGTTCAACCAGGGCCCACACACTTAGGTCTCAAAAAATTCTGAAAAAATTACTAGGTGTACCTATGTTACCCAGGAGACACACTGTAAAATTACTCTTATGTAAGATCAATACTTTCCAAGATACAGCCAGTTTTACAGGGGGAGGGGGGTGTCGATTTTGTCCAGCCTCTTTTTTTTGTCAAAGTTCACAAGCCCACAGCGCAAGAACTAAACCATGTAGGAGGCTCAGATGTTGCATGGTGGTAAATAAATAAATACATTTATATAAATAAATAAATAAATAAATAAATAAATACATAAATAACTGACAAAACCAGGTCTGACCCCATGACTCCCGGACTATTACTGGTGTTATCTGAAATATAGAAATGCATTAATTAGTATAGAAAAGGGTTAAATTGTCCAAATTTGAACACATGAAGTATTGTCTGAATAACTATCACACAGAACACTGCATTTTAGTCAATTTTATTTGAGTTGATTTGCATTTGATATGAGTAGGCCTACTCACCTTGAAATTAGAGGTATTTTCTATTTTGTTTTTCTTAATTTTGGCACATTGGGCTTTTTTCATATTATAAATGTAATATTTCATATTAATGTAAGTTATCAACTGGGGAAGTTTCATAGTGATATCTGCTAGTTCATTTTTTTTACCCTATTCACCTGAAGAGTCTCTCCTTATATTCAGCACATTGAACAAGAAAGGGTTAATATATGAAATTGCTCAAGGGATATCACTGGGCACCCTCCTAAATCTTAAAGAGCTACCCCTAGTCTACAAGATTCTGCAAAAAAAAAAATGTAACCGATAAAACCAGGTCTGACCCCATGGCTGCCGGACTATAATGAATTCTTCTCCCTTTGGGCCTTGGGTGCAGAATTGCGGAGAGGAGCTTCTCTCCTGTCCTTTGAAGGGGTAGTTCAACAAGGGTGATGTCGCCGCCTGACAGTCAGATCCCCAAACTCACCACTGCAAGTCTGTAATGCATTGATAAAAGTGTCTGCTAAACACCACTGACCTTTTTTATCAGTCAGTCCTCCTGCACAGAGGGCTTTGGAGCCTTGGTATCAATTAAGTTCAAGGTCAAGTTCAATTTATTTCTTTGTCCCAAATGGGCAATTTGATTGCAGACAGGGTCACATTTTTTTATGTGAACAAAATAATAATTTAGTTGTGATAAATAGGTCTGACAATGCCTAAAAAGTCAGTAAAACCAAGATAAAAACTTCATTAAATAAACTAAACTAAATGGACAAATCTATGTTTTCCTGTTGTGTGCATTCAGTACTTGGATAGAAAAGGGGATGAAGGAATTTTTGTACCTCTGTTTAAAAGCAATAGGAGTTTTAAAACGCAAGCCAGATGGCAGCAACACGTATTCAGAATAGCACGTATTCTCTAATGGCCTGTGTCTTGATATATTTGTATCGCTTTGTTGAACACAAACTTCACTCCCACTATCTTACTGGCCATATTTACAATCTTGGAAAGTGCATTTTTGTCTCTGATGGTGACATTTCCATACCAGCAGATAATGGAGAATGTGAGGATTGACTCAATAAAAGCTTTGTAAAACAATGGCGTCAATGTTCTGTCCACCTGAAACTTAGCCAGTTTCCTAAGTGCAGAGAGTCTTTGTTGCCCTCTCTTGCACACCGAGGTGGTGTTCAGGTCGAATTTAAGCCAATTACTGCATGGTATACACACTAACTAGGCTGCTTCTATCTTAAGAAGTTAGAAGTCAATCATATGTCATTGAGCAGCACTTGACCTGACAGACCACTACCAGATGTGAGTCTGACAAGTGAGGACTTAGCTGTTGGATGATTATTAGTGGTGATGTGGAAACTGCTAGCCTGCACACACACCGCCAGACAACATTCCCAGCACTCACTGCACTCAAAATACTTTGGATTGGATTGGATGGCAGTTGTAGATAAATGGTTGTAATTTATATTGTATTAAATGATTGAAACACTTTGTAGTTTGTGTAAAAAAAGTTGACTTCACAGCAATGCAACACCAGCAGAGACAGTTAATAATAAATGTGAATAAAAATTATAGACAGTTATAAAGTTTTCCATCCAAACACTGTGTCTTTTCTCCCTTCCTTGACAGCAGCCACATAGTTTTGATCGGAAAATAATATAAGTTACTCTTCTTTCATCACCTAAACCCAGCCCAACCTCTCACTGATTGGCAGAGCCAAAAATTGGTTCCAACAGGCCAGTGAGTATTTCCTGGCTACCGCCTAACAATCCCAGCTAAAAACCAAGCTGAGATGGTCTGGGAACCACTAGGCTAGGAAATTGCCCCCCAGATAAGGTTGTTGGAGGCAGATAGTCTAATTGAAGGGGACCGCTGGAAGGGGCCTCTGGCCTGCATTCCTGGAAGGCTGACTGATGCATCTGTTGTTCCACAGAACCTGTACGCCGCTCTGTAGCAGACTAGCGTTCTGAGGCCCATTTGAACTGTCAGCAATGTATTTTACTAAATCACCCATTTAGACAGCTGTGTCTGGATAGCCGTAGAGCTTATTAGTATTCAGTGTGGACTTCCATTATTCATTTTTGTGCATGAGAATCCGGCTGGGGGAATGACAGCAAAATGCCTGTTGTGTTAGCTAGCTGTCTTGTCTGCATTCTTAGTCAATCAAAATGTGTTTACAGTTAGAGGCACACATGCATTTTTGACATTCCTCTGTGAGTATGGTGGTTTTACATACATGTTTCAGACTATAAAGCGGTCTAGCGCTGTCACTGTCAGGCTCCGAGTGATTTAATGGCTTGATTAAAAACAGCATGACGTTTCACCGGGTTGTCTGGCTCCTTATTAGAAGCCCGCTTTTCCCGAAGATGATCATTTTCACTGTTCGCCCGCGACTCGACTGAGTCAGGCAGCCACCTATCAGCCGGGTCCGGATGGGGGGCTTTGACGAGCTCCGGGGCTGCCCACACTCCTGCCAGTCTCTAAATCTCCCCCCTCAGCTGTTTTGACAGGCGCTCACCGTGGCAACAGCTGCTCAAATCGTCGCAAACATCCATCATCCTCACAGTACCCTTCAGGGGGAATTAATTTATCATGATGCATGCGTGCGATTGAACTGCCGGGCAGGTGCTGTATTTACGACACCCATGTTCTAACAGGGTCTTTGATGACCCAGTCGGACCGTCAGTTGGACCCTCCGTCGGTTGGCTTACTTTGTACTCTTGTATCAGTTGACCTTTATTTTCTCTTCAGAGGAATTTTTCTCCATTTTCTGGAGGTGGGGACATAACCTCTTGTAACCTCTGTGTGCAAACAGCGTTACCTTGAGCAAGCTCGCGAAGCGCCAAGGAATGTGAGAAGTGGTGTGTTTGTAATATCTCCCACTGAGCTCCTCAGGAAGGCTCAGAAAATGCACCAACAGCAGACGGACTGGTTGGAGTTCACCAGTTCCTGTAGGTCTCATTCAGTGCTGCCTCTGTCTGTGGAGTGGACTGGAGTGGATTTGACCTGTGGGCAGCCTGTGGGCTGCTAGATTACGAGAGTAACATCGCTGGAGATCATGCAGCAGCCATTGCAGCAGCAGCTCTCTGATGTTGGGTTTGCACTAGCAGTCAGATTCTGTGTTTTTATATGCTGTAGGCAGATGCTGGACTGTATGGAATTGAATGCTGAACTCTTTTTGTGTTGCTGACTGGGTGAGAGTTCTGTAAGCCCTTGCTTGACTCTGATGGGCGGAATGTTTGATTATGGATGAGTGTGGATCAGTGAGTATAGAGTTGATACTGACTAGGTGAGTGTGGATCAGTGAGTATAGAGCTGGTACTGACTAGATGAGTGTGGATCAGTGAGTATAGAGCTGGTACTGACTAGATGAGTGTGGATCAGTGAGTATAGAGCTGGTACTGACTAGATGTTCACGGAGCTCTGACCCTCTGATACAGAATGGTCATTTAAGCACCATGCGTATGGATGCGGCTGCTGAGGCAGTGCAGTGCTTGCCTGGTAGAAGTGTGATGCTGTGGTGCTCTGCATCAGTCGGCTCGCTGTCCTGCTTCTGCATAGAAAGCGAAAGGCCTGCCCCCCCCCATCCCCACACACACACACACACACACTACACTACAGCGCCGTTATCTCTCTCATTTCTGGTGAACAGCAGCGGGACAGAGAGAGATGAGGAGAGTGAGAGGACAAAATGTGTGTGTGTGTGTGAGAGAGAGAGAGTGAAGATGGCAAGAGTGTGTGTGAGTGAGTGAATGAGAGAGAGTAAGGCTGGCGAGTGTGTGTGTGTGTGTGTGTGTGTGTGTGTGTGTGTGTGTGTGTGCACGCATTTGTACGTGTGTGTGGTCCGCTATCTGCCCTCATCTAACAGTTTAATTAGTCTCCCATTCCTGCCATCAATTTTCCACGTCCTCCATCTCTCTCTCTCTCTCTCTCTCTCTCTCTCTCTCTCTCTCTCTCTCTCTCTCTCTCTCTCTCTCTCCCCCCCTCCCTTTCTCTTCCTCTCTCTCTATATCTCCTCCTCTCCCTCCCCCTTACTCCCACACAGGGGAACTGCCGAGGAGGCATCTTTACTCCCCTCCCCCCCCTCCCCCACCCCTCCCTCCCCACCTCCACCCCTTTTTAATCTCTGATTTCAATAATTGAATTCTGTCAGGGTTTTTTAACTTCCTCTCCTTTTTGGATGGCGTCCCCTCATTTCGGGTCATCGCCATTCTGTTCTCCCCCATAACCGTCTCTTACACAAAATAATTACCGTGGGCAGGCCGCGGGCTCATCCATTAGTAGCCATGGTGATTGGGGGGGGGGGGGCGGCGGTGGCAATATTGGACGCTAAAGACTAGCTGGAGGCCACTCTTCGCCTCCTCCTGAGTGTCATCTGATTATTAAACCTGCCTTTGAAATTAATCCATGTGGTGCTCTCTCTTCTCTCTTTTTCTGTGTGTGTGTGTGTGTGTGTGCACGCGTGTGTTTTAGGTGACGTGGGCGGAACAGCAGGTGCTGAAACAGCGGGTGAAGAGGGATATCTACTCGGATCCGTCAGACCCCAAGTTTGGCCAGCAGTGGTACCTGGTGAGTGGGAGTCGGTCTTAAGCAAATCTGCTTCTCTATGACAACCTCACCATGCTCAAACACTACGCCCATATTAAGACACTTCATCATGCCAGAACTGCCTGCACTTGCATGCCATTATCCTCATACAGTACGTGAGTGCAAAGGTGTTGAACAGGAGGCAGCTCTAGGGGAGTGCAGCTCTCTTTCTGCTGCTGGGATGGTGCCAGTAGTCTCCATAATTATATTAGTCACCTGATAATTAGGCTTTAGCCTTCACCCTCCTCTCCCCCACCCCCGCGTGCTTATTATTCATATCTTAAGTCACATGATTGCCCAGACATTTGTGACGCTGCCTGCTTCCTTGAACTCTAAACTGTCCCCCGATGAGTCACGTCCCCCTGGAACACAAGGGCAGTGATTACATCACTCAGGAAAAGCCTGCTGCTGACCCCACTGGCTTCTGAAGCCGTTTAGGAACCAAGCTCCAGTGCTTTTAGGACTCTTGAGCAGATAAATTGGGGAACACACACACGCACGCACACACACACACACACACACACACACACACACACACACACACACACACACACACACACACACACACACACACACACAGTTAATTTCCAGAGATTACACTCTCAGTCTCTTTCCTGCTCTTTCTCTTTCTTTTCATTAAAAATGGCCAGAGTTGCTTTCTTTCTTCCCATTTTAATGATGAAGGCCCACCCCCTACCATCTCTGCGCATGATTGGCTTTTTTTTTTTGTTGCTTTGTTATTCTCAGTTCTGTTTGAGTGCGCAAGGGTCTGTTCAATTTGGCCCCTGTTAATGCGGCAATTATGTAAGACGGAAGTGAACTCATTAGCGGAGTCAGCCAGACAGCATCTGATGGCCCACCACCCTGCTCCTGGAAACGCAACATAAATGAATAAATAAATAAATAAAAATGTGAATAGAGAAAGGATGATTAAGAAATAAATCAAAACAATAACAACCCTGAAAATATCATTTGGCGCGGAGGGGAAAGGAAGTTCGTTGCCGTGGTTTTCGAGTCGCCACTCACCATTACGAGATGGAAATGTCGCCGGCACCGTTTCCGTGATGCAATGTGATGCGATGTGTTTCATCAAGGCGATGATGTGCTCGTCCCACGCCACCACTGCAGTTTGGGCCAGGCAGCCGGTTATCAGCAAGCGTTCATCACTGATGTGCTAATGAAAACGCACACTGGCCTAAATGGGTTTCCCACAGAATGGCCATTTGTTTAGTCAACAGCATGCCAACATTTCTGTGTACAGAGACACATAAAGTCCACGAGAAATTCACATTTTAACAGCCTCGTGGAAAATGTGCTTGGGATGTTCAGAGGAAAACTGTTACCAGCCCTTCTGGAAAGACCTTCTTTGTTAGGCGCTCTTATAGAGTTCTATGTTCCTTGTTAGGCGCTCTTATAGAGTTCGATGTTCTTTGTTAGGCCCTCTTATAGAGTTCAATGCGAGACCTCACTTTGTATCCGCTCTGCTGAGATTGGCCCTTATTAAAGCTTGAATCCCAGTGATTGGGCTGGAGAGAGAAACTAACGCGACAGTCCAAAGCAGATTTACCCTGTAGCTGCATTGCCCCATTTTTTTAACTTCTTGCTTGCACATGTTTTGGCAAAACAAATCGATGGGCGCACATCTGGCGCACAAGATTCCACACAACCAGTAATAATATGTATGTGTGTGTTGTGTGTTTGTGTGTGTGGTTGGCATGACGCACGGAGCCAGCCGTTCATCATTCTGCTAGTCCTCATGTTTTCATTTCTGCATTTAAGATGTAGCCCTATTAGACAGCCGCATAAAACGACACATCTGGCCGTTTTTATCCTCCTAAAATGCCGGAGCTCGCAAAAGGAATGTTTAACTAGAGACCCAATTAAAATATCTCTAAAATGACATGCAATAGGGATTTTATAGAGTGTGTAATCCCTTTACTGTGCGAACACAAATTTGGAGTACATTAATTTGGAGAAGCTTTCTGAAATGTCCGCAAATGAGACCCGCCGCTTTACGTTGGTTAGCGCTCATACGCTTTTTGAGGTGTACCTTTGAAACAAGCACATTATAGGCTTCAAGGCACTATTCTGTAGCCTGCCGAGCCAGACCCACATTAAAATGTAGGGTCTGGGCACTCACCGTTCGCAGTGCTCAGTCCGAGGGGCGGGATAATCCGTTGTCTTTCAAATTCCCTCTGCACGCAATAGGATATTTGTTTTCAAGTAGCAGAGAATTCAAGCCAAACCGTTGCAACTCTGCCATCAATCATTATGTTAAGCCCACCAAACGACTCTATACACGATTTCAATGCCCTGATTAAGTTTCGATTTCTGGAGCTCACAAGCCAATGGAGAGTTGCTAGACTAGCCCTGGCAGCAAATGTAATTTGCTGCCGCTAGGGGCGCGTCTAGATTTCTAGGCTAACTATTCTGAGGAACGGCTCTAAAATCTGTCAGAAGTGTACTTTTGTGTTCTGGCTGATGAGGGAGTTAATTAGCTCAGCGGTAGTGAGTGAGTGTTTAATATTTATGTCCCTGCTGCTATACACAGCGCCAGTCCTGTAGTCGCAGTTGCCAAAGTTGGGGTCGGAGAATGGAGGCATGTTTTATGACGAGCCTCACAGCTCTGTGTACCTCGCATAAGAGCAGAGGTTGTTAGATTCACTTCATGCTGCAAAAATGAGTCCACTCTCCATACATCGGGTTTCAGAAGTACAGTGTACAGTAATCTGTCATCGATGCATGGAGCACGGACAGAATGTCTTGGTATTATAGGAAAGAAAATGGGGGAAAAAATGCCTTTTGTAGACACTTGAGACCTGATGCTTGACTCAAAGGTCAGCTTCAGCAATTTAATACCAAGAGGATGACAAAGAAAGGACCTAAGGCGTGTAGTCCTATTCTCTGCACAACCTAAAACATGAGCTCTTAGAGATCTGGGTGGAGTGGTGTGTGGTGTCCACCTCCACCCTTCCCACACTGTTTGGGGTGTGCTGCGTCCACCTCCACACACCCCGTCCACACCTGTTTGGGGTGTGCTGCGTCCTTGGTTTTTTGGGATTGGGGTGGACGTGGCATGGTCAGGGAGAGGGCACAAACCATGCCAGTCATCAGTTCTGTTGTCTGCCAAGACGCCCACCTCTGCTGCCACATTTAGACACAGAGAGAGAGGGAGAGGTCATGTCCCAAAAACACTCAGGCCATGAAAAAGTAGTGTCTTCTCCAGCAGACTGTGAATGAAGGAGCTGCTCTCTCCCATAGCAAGAGGTTACAACTACTAGAGTTGCATAGGCTCTGGGGACCAGGGCATTGTGAGGTCGGGTGTGTAGTTTGCGTGGGTCTACTGTGGTTTTGTACATTACATTTTTAGTTGTTTTGTTTGGACTCTCCAGTTGCAGTAGTTCACCGTGTGATGTCAGGGGGTGTATTTGTGCCTGAGGCCAAGTTGTATGACTTTGTCCTTTCCTCAGGAGTAGAGTAGAGGTGAGGCACTGAGGTGGAATGGCAGCTGATGTAAAACTGTGAAGCGCTCGTATTATGCATGCGCAAGCCTCCCTTTGCTAATCAGAACACTCCGTAGTGCCAGCAGCACAAGCAGCAGTGTGCGTCAACGTTAATCATTGATGTTTCTTATTGTTCTTGTGATTAAAAAGTTACCGTGGTGTACAAACTGGAAAATGCATTGTGCTTTTGAAGTCCCTGTTCCCATGCATGCACACACATACACACACACACACACACACACACACACATTGCATAAGGTATCTGTGACAAAATGTTTTTGAATACTGATAATGAAGGTCATAACTGCAGTATAATATGACATAATGTTTAGCCCTCGATTATTTCCATACAATCTGAACCAACACACCCCAAATGCAATATAATGTGATGTGTATTTCCCTCTCCTTTATTCCAATAGTACAATCCCAACCATCATGACCTGAATGCAAAAGGTGCCTGGGAGCAGGGCTTCACAGGGAAAGGGGTCGTCATCTCCATCCTTGACGACGGCATTGAGAAGAACCACCCTGACCTCATCCAGAACTATGTGAGCATTGCAACCACCAGAGCCTCTTAATGTCCTGCTGATTTTCCATCACTTGACGACACCAAAGACGTAGATAAAATCAAATTATTCGGTTCTTTTAATTAGCATATTAGAATCCGAGTTTCCAAGACAACCAGCTCCTCATCCTGTTATAGTTGTATTTCCATGCCATTGGGGAGTCAGTGGGAGTTAATTCCCAGTTGGAATGTTTCTGTGTCTTTTTGCGGTGATGTGTAGGATCCTGATGCCAGTTATGATGTGAATGACGGGGACTCGGACCCCCAGCCAAGATACACACAGCTCAACGACAACAGGTACAGGTCCCTTTTAGTTCTGATCACAGCATTCCCCAAATGTTTAGAAAGAAAGTCCTAGAAATATCTGAATTGCATTACAGCTGAAATTCTCTTTTTAAACTCCTAAAGAACATGGAGTCTGGCTCATCAGGCTCTCTGGCACGGTGTTGCAGTTCTCCACACAGACGGCCATTCTGGAGCTGTTAATAATTACGCGTGTGTGATTCTGCGCCATGCTTTTAATATTGCAGTGATCAGCTTTTCCTCTTGGCTAGTGTCTCTGTGTTGAGTTAAATATCCCCTCAGAAGAGCCCCTTTCCCCGCTCTCTCTCAACACACACACACACACACACACACACACACACACACACACACACACACACACACACACACACACACAGGCTGAGTAGAGCCATGGTACAGCAGTAATGGGTGTTGTGATTCGTCTGATTCAAATAACTACAAAATTAAATGGAACCATGGATCTCCTCATATGAGAAGTGTTGCTCCCCTCCCTCTTTTTGAAGGGAGAGGAGATGAAGGCTACGCACCACACACACACACGCACACACACTGCAGCTTTTAGTGCAAGTCCAAACCTCCCTCTCTCTCCTCAACAGCCCTAAATTTTTCAGCGCATCCGCTGGGCATTTTTGCATGGCCTACTTAAGGGCGGGTAAATCTGAGGAGGATTACGCTTGTTTAGGAAGAAAGCTGCTTTATTGTTGGAAATGCAGAACAGATTGTATGCGTTAAGGATGATCAGAACCCTGATGGTAAACAGGTCCGAATTAAGAGTGGCGGCTCTGATCCGACACAAGCCGTTGCTGCCTGTGAGGAGGGCTTTGTGTCGCTTCTAAAAGGAAGAGGCCCGTTTCGCTCGGACTCACTTTAATTTTGGATTTTCTCACCAATCTGTTGGAGGGGGGACGCGGGCCAGAAGGCTTTTTATTTCATCTCCAGGCTAACCATGATTAGTAATGACAAGCAGAAAGGCTTAGAAAATGCCGATGACCAGGGATCAAAGGTCCCTCAGCCCCGAATGGTACGACTTTGTAGTCCATGAAGCCAGGGCTGACCTCTCTTTTTGGTTGGCAAATTGATGAACCCCACAGCCTAGGGACAGGGAGGGTGGCAGAGAAAGAATTAGCAGGAAGAATAGAGAAAGTGATTGGGGAAGAGAGATAAACTCGGGCTAAAGGCCCATTCACACCAAGAACAATAACGATAACTATAAGTAAATATCGTTCTTGTTAATATGAATGACGACGTTCACACAAACTATAACGATAACGACATGAAGAACGATATCGTTGGGGATCACTTTCAGAGCGATTTTCACAACGATAAAATGCTAATAGCCAATCAGAACCCATCGAATTTTAGCCGTCACATTTATTAACACAAGGAGAGACTTTGTTTATCGTTGTTCAGTGTGAACGCTTTTATCGTTATGGTTATAGTTATCGTTATCGTTCTTGGTGTGAAATATAGAAGGCTGGCAAAGGGAGAGGGAGAAAGAGGGTGCGAAATATAGAAGGCTGGCAAAGGGAGAGGGAGAGAGAGAAAGAGAGGGAGGCAGCACTGAAAGCAGGATGAGAAGAGAAAGAAAAGGAACGAGGCTTTGAGGAGAAGAGAGATTTGGAGGTAAAGAAAGCCGCCATGTAACCACCATACTGCTCTGAGAAGAGGCCCCTGTTCACTGCTCGTTCATCCGCTGTGGAGGGGGCTGTAGTTGAAGCGGAGATGCGGCTCATTGGACAGCACCATGCAGAGCCAGACCAGACGCCCGCGCCGCCCGCTCCGTCTAAATGGGAGCAAACGGCACCATCACACACTGCAGTGGGAGGGCCACTGTGTGCACTTGGCCCATTTTAGCAGTTTAGAGTTTATTTTTATTTTTTATATAGGGTGTCTTTTTCCCCTCCCTGCAAGTTATTTTGGATTAAAAAGTAAATACTCAGCAAGATACACCTAAAGTATTAACTTCAGTCTGTTCATCTGCAGCCGAAGCTCTACTGTGATAAGAAAATAATATAGTTATCTTTTCTTCTGGGTTTGATAAGAGGTGTGTGTGTGTGTGTGTGTGTGTGTGTGTGTGCGTGTGTGTGTGCTTTTGGTGTGCTCCTGCACACTAGTGTTTGTGTATGTCTGTACATTTTTGTCTTGGTGTAACAGAATTGAGCTGAATTCACCCAGAGAATATAAGAAACTCAGTAATACCTCCCACACCAACCTCCTCACCCCCACTGCTTATCTCCTCTCCACCAGCTTGTCTAGGAACCCTTCAAAATGTGTGTGTGTGCGGGTGTGGGTCTGTGTGTGTCTGTGTGTGTGTGCGGGTGTGGGTCTGTGTGTGTGTGCGGGTCTGAGAGTAGGTGACTTTGTCGGAAAGAGTGAGCAGGTGTTTACTTGAGTGCGCGTATGTGTCTGTGAATGTATTTGCATGTATTTCTTTGAGCGTATGTGTGTCTCTGTGAATACACAGCTCTTGTGCTGTGTGTGTCTCTGAGTATGTGTGTGTGTTTTCGTTCTCCATCCATCCGCTATAAACCTGCTGGCAGGCCAGAGCCTGGATAAAGACCCGGCTCAGGGGCTACATAAGCCCATCTCTGTTGGCTGCCCCATAAAGGACTCTTTCTTCCCGGCCACTAGTAAGAGTTTTACCTTAGCAATATGGCCATTCATGTGCTGCTGTTTGCCCAAGGTGATCTCCTATTTACCTGCCCCCTCCCATGTCCCCTGCACGCCTGACGTCCCGCTTGGTTTCAGTGCTCGTTTCCACAGAACAGCAGCTTCTCCTGAGGCGCACAACCCTGACATATCCATCTCTCCCATCCGGCTCGCCATCCGGACGTGAAGAAGCGACGTGTTTACAGACGCGCATCACCCCTGCTATTGGTGTCTTCTCAAATATTTTCTCCGTGCTCCGAGACCAGTCCTCTCTCTGTTCCCTCAGCAAACAGAGCGCAAGTGTTTCAGAACGTCTGAAACATGCAAATGATTTTTTGCTCAAATATCCTCCTGGGAACTGCAACCAGAACTGCAGAGAAAGAGGCAACAAGAATGTATTGAAGTGGCGACACACACAGACACAAACTCACACTATTGAGTTATAACTTCTGATGTTTTTCAACTCCAGGTGATTTACAAGTACAGATACGGATATGCAGTTGTATCTGGTCTACATCACCTGGCAAAAGCTTGTGAGTTACTCCGGATGCAACTTTTTATGCTGCGTTTTCATGGGGAAAGTCTACAGCAGCCAAGCCAAGAGTAGTCCCCCCCCCCGTCCCCCACCGCAGAGGCTGGGACTAATCTGCACCATCATTTCAGTCGTTAGTGTTAAGTGTAGATGATAAATCATCCCACAGCTTGTTTCTGTGTCGTACACAGAATCACACACAGAGAGCCATACACACACACACACACACAGACAGAGAGTCATAGACACACACACACATTCTCACACACACATACACACACACACACACACAGTCATAGACACACACATTCATACCAGTGGGATGGAGAATAAGGACCTCACATTCATCCATCTCAGCTTCTTGAAACCAGCAAGACCTCAATCCTATTGTAATTAATACTGAGAGGAGCTAAGGCACGTCAAGACCCATGCCATCCCCAATTAACCTCCTGATATTAGAAGTCGTGTATTCTCTCGATCTCTCTGGACCCTACTAGGCAAGAGTGGAAAAAAAAAAAATCAAACAAGGATGAGATGAGTGGTGTTGCCATGGTCACAATGATAATTGCGGATCATTTGAGCTTGACCCTGCAACCCCGAGGCTGTCTAATAGGCAGGAGACCGGCTGCTTTTGAAGTTGGCTCCGAACAAGTGGAAACTTCCAGAATAATGGCCTTTGATTGGGGTGCTCGGCGAAGCGTGATGAAGCTCAGAGCTCACTCCAGTTGACCTGACTTGACCTTTCACAGCGACCTCATGGGAGGTGAACTACTCCGTGATGATGAGGCCGTGTTCTGTCAAATCCCGTTGTAACCTTGGTACCTCTAAGATGCCACAAATGAAGCAAAGACGTCAAGAGGGCTGATATTATATGCTTATATATAATACGTATTTTACTCATCATTTCACTCTTGGGTTCCTCTCTGCATTCCTAACTTGCCTCCTCGGAATTGCTTGCAGTGTTCCGTGCCCAGCTGGCAGGCTTTGACGGTATGAACAAGCTTATAGCCCCTTTGGGGTGCTGCTGGTCTCTGAAGACAAGATGAGAGGTCCACCCCCACTATTCTATCCTATCGCTGTCAAGTAAGCCTCGGTTCACATTCTTCCACAATCCCCTCCGCTGTGGTAACTACCTCTGAGGGTCTTCCCGTAAGACCGTTTTCCCTTGGTCTTCTTGCTAAGCCTGCCAGGAGACGTGCTAATCCACTTTAAGATGAGCGCTAACTCCCACCGTTCCTAATGTATGGGCGAGGTAGCAAGCAGCACTTCAGCTGCCCATGGCACCCCCTGTTGACGGTCAGGAGGCGGCACGCCAGGGCCTTTGAGCGCTTCATGCTCTACGCCACTAATCCTACTTCTGCCAGCGTCCAGTAAAAGGGCTGCTGAACTCCCAAGTTCTCAAGGACTTTTAGCAAGATGACTTTTTGCCACTCTCTCCCTTATGACCTTTTGTCCATGCCTCTTGCCCAGGATTTCTGCCGAGGGATTTTGAGCAGAGTACCGAGAGCTCAGGAGTGGTGTTAAACACTGAGTAAAGAGAGAGGGCAGGCTAACCTTTCATCTAGACGTTGAGTTAAACTCTCTTTTAAGGAGAGCTGTCAGGTTAACCTTTCATCCTTCATCTTTTTTTACAACTGTGCTCTTGCTGTTTTTGGTCACGTTTGTACGCTTCTCACTTTTTTCCGCCAGCAACAGTCTCCTCCTCAGTTTGAGCTCCTACATCCCCTTCACAGCTCTTCCTTTTCCATCTTTGAACTCTTTCTTGCCATCTTGCTGCTCTAGTCATTCTCGTCTTTTCCCTGTGCTGCTTCTCCCATGCTGTCTGCACAGATCACCCTACCCATTCCTGTCCTCTCTCCTGTCCCACCTCATGCCGTGCCATCACCGCGGAGACAGAGATGGGCCCACCACAGGTTGGCAGGGCGCCTGTCAGGTCACGACGTGACCCGTCACAGGCAGCATTCCGCCAGCGCCGAGCCCCGGCCTGCCACCAGTCAGACATCACCCTGGCACAAGAGTGCCTGCCAATGTGCCACATCAGCAATGACAGGCTCAGCCATCTTTCCCCCTAATGAGGGCACTGCCACACTGATGTCTTTATACCCCAACATTGACATAGATGGAAGAGGGCGTTTGGGGGTTTGTTTGTTTGTTTCCATGTTTGACAGGCAGCCCTTGCCAACCGCTGGGATGCATTTTCATATGCACTGTTTATTTTTACGCTAACTGGGCAATTCTTGGATTTATTTGTTTATATAATCAGTTTTCATGGAAATGTGAATTTTGCCATAGTGAGGCCATATGTGTTTCCAGGATTAGAGTTTTGGGTTTCCTGAAGAGACTGCACTTTTTAAGCTGCGTGCTGCACGGAGACTTGGAACTTGTCTCCGTGCAGAAGAGGCTTGTCTAAGGGTGTTTCTGTAAGACTGTCACATTTTTTTCCTTGGTCCCATATCAGTGAAACCCATTTCTTGATATTCCTCAGTTTGGTCCCATATCAGTGAAACCCATTTCTTGATATTCCTCAGTTTGGTCCCATATCAGTGAAACCCATTTCTTGATATTCCTCAGTTTGGTCCCATATCAGTGAAACCCATTTCTTGATATTCCTCAGTTTGGTCCCATATCAGTGAAACCCATTTCTTGATATTCCTCAGTTTGGTCCCATATCAGTGAAACCCATTTCTTGATATTCCTCAGTTAATGTTTGCTCTGGTTCCCACTCCGCTTCTGTAAACTATGAGGATCCCTCAGGGCTCCAGCATCCAAGTGTTGCCTTTTAGTCAGTATTATTGCAAAGGACAGATATGTATAGATCAGTATTATTGCAAAGGACAGATATGTATAGATCAGTATTGTTGCAAAGGACAGATATGTATAGATCAGTATTGTTGCAAAGGACAGATATGTATAGATCAGTATTGTTGCAAAGGACAGATATGTATAGATCAGTATTATTGCAAAGGACAGATATGTATAGATCAGTATTATTGCAAAGGACAGATATGTATAGATCATGCCAGTCATACAGATGATTGGAGTGTCTGAACTCATGAACTGTCTGTAGTCTGTGTCTGTAGGGTTCCACCAGTTGCCCATGAATCATTGAAAAAAAAAAACCTATACTGTATGCACCATATGCATGTTGTCTATCAGTATTTAACCTAGTGTTCTGTAATTTAGATTTTTTTGGTTTCCGTAAATCTGTAGATCCAGACACTGGCTGTTAGCTGTACAGCTTTTTTTGAGCCTGGGCGTTTTGTTTTCAGTTGAGGCATGTACAAGGATGTAGGCCTTAGTCGAGGTCTTGAGATTAGATCTGGCCCTACAGGCAAACACAAATGTTCTTGCTCTCCACAGTGTTATTTGGTTAATTCCTGCTTTAAGTCGTCACTGCCTCCTGATTCTCTTATCAGATCGATCTTTTGTGAAGAAGGCAGTGTGCCTCGCTTCTATGTGTTTAGTGACAACGCTTCTCTGTTGTTCTTTGTCCAGCCAAAACAGATGGAGGCTTTGTTTTGAAGATCAAACGTGTCTTCTCTCTCTCTGAATGCTGGCGTGGTGTTTCAGATGTTAAATGAATAGGTCATAAGAAGAGGAAGTGGTAGATGTCGAGAAGGGCCCCAGGGTGTCGTGGGCATTTTGAGATGCTGAGATCTGTGTTGCCTTTTTTCGTCACAAAGAGAGGATACTCTTGTCTTGATTAAAAAGTATACTGATCCTATTATGTCCATTTTGAACATGGCATGGTGACCTTCTTGTTGGAGGGATTTCTTATTCTAAGGGCAACCACGACTGACATTTTTGTGTTAAGTGAGATTTTCAAGTGAGGTTTTAAATAAATCCTCTTGATTATTATGCGATATTTGTGTTTGCGCCATTTGTGATTCATGTCTGCCTTCCGAGTCCATGGAATGGCATTGACCTTGAGCTTCCCGATCTGTTGTGAAGGATTGGCAGGTCTGTCTGTGTGATGTGAGTATCGTTTGT
>NC_055970.1:12515552-12523052 GCF_018492685.1 Alosa sapidissima
CCAGAGTCACCCTTTGTTAATAATGGCTCAGTTTAATTTAACAATGTAGGGAGAGTCTGCAACAAAGTTTAGTTTTGGTAGGGATTTTATTCTATAACAGCCAAGCTGGCAAACAAAAGGAATTTACAGGGAAAAAAGCACAAATACAAACAACGGCCGCTAAAGCCCCAGGAAGACCAGTTAGCAAACAACGGCCGCTGAAGCCCCATGCAGTCCCTTTCATGTGGTCTGAGTGACAGGCCCTACATGCTAGCACACCTCATCAGATTGGCACAAGAAAGGGAAGGTCAGTTAGAAGAAGGAAACCGGACCCAGGCCAGGAGGAAACGCATGCGAGCCCCTATGGCCGTGACTCCACCTGCGTTCCTTTTTGGGTCACGCCGTTCTCTCTTTTGAAGTGTTTTTGTCGGGCACCGAGCGCGTCCTACATTCCCAACCCTCTCTCTTTCTCGCTGCCCTGCAGAGGGTCCAGCGTTTGCAGCTGGCAATCGGAACGCGGCTGGCCCCCCCCTCTCCGCTCCGGCTGGCCCGCCCCGCCTGCCCGCGTGCTGTCAGGTGTGCCGATGCAGAACAAAAGCAGACGTCCGTAAGCTGATTTCCCCTCCGTAATGAGGTCTCTCCCGCTCCCTCCAAAGCTTTATAGGAACCTGGGTGGGGCTAGTTAAAGCACGTAACCGGCCAAATAACGCAACAGCAACGTAAATACTGAAGGACTACAATGAGCCAATGTTTGTTCCAGATGCCTTCACCCTAAGGCACCTGCTAGAGACAAGGGGTACAGTACGTCATGTTTTGTCATTTTGACTTTCACAGGGGTACTAGCAGAACTCTGTCCTGCAAGGTAGTAACTCTGGCACCAAAGCACTATAAAACTATGTGCCATCGTACTGGCCGGTAGACACTTGTGCAATGTGACAGAATGACCAAATAAGCCATCCGGTGTGTGAAATGAAATGAAGCTGGCAAGCTGCAGAGCAGAGTGTGTGTGTTGGGTTTGTTTTGCGCTGAAGAGCTTTGCTGGGCTGCTCAGCAGCTGCACTTGGCCTCCCAGTGGGACCAAACTTTCTGAATCAATTCTTGGGCCCTGCCAGGAAAAGCCCTTCAGTGATGTGTGTCTGTTTGGCTGTGTGTCTGTTTGTGTGTGTGTCCCTGTGTGTGTCTGTGTCTGTGTGTGTGTTTGTGTGTGTGTGTGTGTGTGTGTGTGTGTGTGTATATACGTACACACTATGAGACAAGCTAACAATGAGCAGCAGCAGTAGTGGTGATCTAGAGGAGGCGTCCATGCAGTATAGCCTGGCTAGCGCCACCACTTCTCAATGAGACGTGGTCTGGGAACCAAACGTTCATTTTCTCGTATTTGAAAAAAATGCCCAGATCCGTTTATTGGGTGCCACGGATGTCTATCAAATGCGTCTGTGCATAGCTCATCATCGTTTTGCTTTCCCCCCTGTTCTGTGATTGGTTCCCTATCTCAGGCGAAAATTTGCTCCATGGTCTCCAGGCTGCCTTAGAGTCAGAGCAGAGAGGGAGGGGTCAGAGCAGAGAGGGAGGAGTTAGAACAGAGAGGGAGGGGTCAGAGCCTTGAGGGAGGGGTCAGATCAGAGAGGGAGGAGTCAGAACAGAGAGGGAGGGGTCAGAGCAGAGAGGGAGGAGTCAGAGCCATGAGGGAGGGGTCAGAGCAGAGGCCTTAAAGGGGACCTGCAGCTCAGCACAGCTCCCTATCCGAGCCCAGTCCAGACACTCAGGGGTCGGGCTCAGGGGTCAGTGGAGGTCAAGGGTTCAGGCCTGCTCCAGTCAGCCTTCATACAGCACCAGAGTCAGTATTCAGCATTCAGGAAGTGCTTTTGAGCTCTCCCAAAGCCCCCCCCCCCCCTCCCCCTCCCCCCCAGGCGCTCAAGTATTAGCAGCTTAGTTTGGTTAGCCGCTAACTCTGCCATTCTGACAAATGCAAAATCCTGTGAACTAAAAGTGTTTTGAAGAATATGAATTTTGCTTTAGACTATAGACAAATAGCTTTTGACTATTTGTTATCAGCTGAGTTTTCCTGATGAGGCTGTGCCTGCTATGGAACATCAAGGCAAGGAGGGAGCAAGTGGTGCTTAGAGGTCCCCAAGAAGTCTGTAGATGCTTTTTGTACTGCGTTGCTGTTGTCAGCTGTTTTGACAGGTAGAGCAAAGCTGAACAGCACAAAGATGGTAAGACTGAAATTAGCAGGACTGTTGGCAGTGATTTGTTTCAGTGTTTTCTATATATATATAATTGTGCAAGAGCTCATAAATAATCATGGCTGTGGATGTGCCAGGTTTAGCTGAAGGCGCGTTTTCATCGCTAGTCCCAGGAGAGAGTGCTCTGTCGTCTTCAGCTGAATCGCAGAAACTTTTCACAGTCCAATTTTTGGTTGTTATTGCTGAGCTACAGCAGTTAGCAGGTAGTGATTCTGCATGGTAGTGATTGATGCTGATGAGCCTCAGTGCTTGCAGCAAGAACACTTTGTCGACTGTGTTGCGAGGGGTGTGTGTTTGTATTCGAGTGCTGAAAGAATTTCCACTCTGCTGAGCTTCACTGTTGCAAGGGAGAATGCTTTGCCTTCTGAGTAAGTTGTGTGGTGCAAGTTGTGAGTGAGAGTGAGGTTTTGTGTGTGTGTGTGTGTGTGTGTGTCTTTGGTGTGTTTCTGTGTGCTGTGGAATGAAAGTTCAAGTTCTGATGAACTTGAACAGCATTGCCGGGAGAACACTTTGCTCACTTTGTGGCCTGTAAGTTGTGTAAGAGTGTCGAGAGTCTTGTATTTGTGTGTCTCGTGTGTCTTTGTATTTGTGTGTGTGTGTGTGTGTGTGTGTGTGTGTGTGCGTGCTAGAGTGGAGTGTTAGCTGGAGTGGAGTCTCCTGTTGGAGTGGAGTTGGCTGATGTGCTGTCTGTCTATCTGTCGGTCGGTCAGTTGGTCAGTAGATCGGTCGGCGGGCTTAAGTGGCGAAGACAGGCGGTCACGCTTCTGCCCCTCCGGCCGCTGGTCCTAATCCAAACACAATGGCTGCCAAGCATCCGCCCTCCGTCAAGGCGCACTGTCAGCCGCACAGCTGCTAATCATTTTTCACTGCCACACTTATCCAAACGGGTGGTCTCTCTCTTTCTCTCTCTCTCTCTCTCTCTCTCTCTCCCTCTCTCTCTCCCCCCCTCTCCCTTTCCTTCTCCCTCGCTCTCTATCTCTCTGTCTCTCTCACCACTCTTCCTTCTGCTCTCTTTCTCTGTCTCTCGTTCCTACGCTTCTCCGGAAAAGGGTAATTTTTACTGAAGGATAAACAATTTCCTTCTGTTTCCTGTGTATCGGTCTAGTGATTTAACATTGTGTGTTTGGCACTGTGCTTTCATTCTTTGCTTTTATTTATTGATTTTGGTGTGCGGCCTCAATTAGTCCAGACTGATGAGGGCTTTAAGCACAGGCAAAATTTGTCTGATGTAGGAGGCTGTATGTATGTATGGCTGTATGTATGGCTGTATGGCTTCCTCTCTCCATGGACGGCTCCGTGGGCAGTCCTGCGGCCCCTGGCCTGGTGGCAGGACGTGGCGGGCCACAGATGAAAGGGCCCTGGGTTCTGTTTATCTGCCCCGTCCCCATATGTGGGCGCCTCTCGCCCATGAGAAGCACAAATAGCCTCTCCCCTCGCCCATGAGAAGCACAAATAGCCTCTCCCCTCGCCCATGAGAAGCACAAATACCCTCTCCCCTCGCCCATGAGAAGTCGTGGCTGCAGCAGCAGAGGAGGTGAAACGGTTTTGAAGATGCAAGATGGCATCCCTCCGTGTCTCTGCCCCCACTGAGGAGGGGTTGCATCTAAAAAGCACCCTGAGACACAAACACACACACACACACACACACATGCTTTGAGAAAAAAAGTTTTGCCAGTTTGATCCAAAATCAATGGAGGACTTCAGAAATGAAATTTACATTTTTTTCCCTCTCCGAGCTTATGCTTTGACATGCGCTCGCCGTAATCTTTGTCTTTCAAAAGAGAGACGCTACAAGAGAAAAAGAGAGGACTTACAAGAGAAAGAAAGAGAGACAGAGAGGCGAGATTGACAGGAGGGAGGATAAGAACAAGAAAAGGTAAAAGACAGAGATAGGAGGCGCGGAGATTTTCCGAGCGCCTGTCCTCATCGTTCCAAAGAACGTTTTTTTTTAGAGATATGCCCGCGGAGGCGAGAGGAATGTTTGCATCAGTCACCTCCCTGTGAACTCCAAAAACTCAATCTGTTCTCTCTCCTTAGCGCATCTTTAATTATATATGCAGTGCCACAGTGCCACCACTGGCTCTGTGCAGCGCATCCTTTCTTCTTTACCAAGTCAAAAGCTTTGATGTCCCCCCCCCCCCCCCCACAAGCGTTCATTGGGCTGTCAATAGCTGCTTATACGCGTTTAGAAGTTACCCAGCAGGAACTTTGAAGGATTGCCAGCCTTTTGTCAGCCTCAGACCATCACTGTTCCACTTGCCACTGGATTGGAAAATGTAGCATTGAGGTCAACAGGATGTACAGCACATATGAAATACAGTTTTGTACTTCTGAACAGGTTTAAAATGTGTGTTTTAACTTTGCTCCTCCTTTTGGGCCAACATTTCTTTGGCAAAATGATGTCAAACATTCCTAACCGTGTGTGTGTGTGTGTGTGTGTGTGTGTGTGTGTGTGTGTGTGTGTCTGTGTCTGTGTGTGTATAGGCGTGCGTATGCTGGACGGCGAGGTGACTGACCTGGTGGAGGCCCACTCTCTGAGTCTCAACCCACAGCACATCCACATCTACAGCGCCAGCTGGGGCCCCGAGGACGACGGCAAGACCGTGGATGGCCCGGCCAAGCAAGCCAAGGAGGCCTTCCTGCGCGGCGTCACCGAGGTAACCAAGGCTTCTGTCCAGTTCACCACCCTACTGCCCACGTCCCCCGCTGTGTGCTCACACTCCGACATCTGTTACAAGAGCATCTAATTTATTACCTGCAGCCAAGATGGTAAATTGGGGTTTTTCATAATGGCCCAATGTTGAGTGTAACACAGGGAAAAGATGGACTTACCTGAACCTGAGAGACATCCTCTCTTAATTTGTTTTCTATCTTGTAAGTATGGATTAAGTGTTCCACTGAGTGAGGCTGATAATATTGCTGTTAATTCGGCAGACAGGCACAGAATGACGAGGTTAGATAAGGAGAGTAGTTGCGGTCATCCCCGGCTCCGTTGAACATTTTGCTGAGTTCCCATGTGACTGATGGTCCAGCCTGTGGGTGGTGAAGAGGCACCTACGTGCAGCGAGTGCCCAAAACCCAGACCTCTCTCGTCCGCCATCAATCGGCCAGCGTGGCGCCTCGGTGCCAGCTCTCTGCTCGTAATGAACTGAGCTTAATAGAATCTAAACCCCTAGTGTCACGCTCGTGCTTTCTCTCTCGCTCTCATAGTCCATCATTGAGAAACACACACACACTCGCACACACACTCACTCGCTCAGGACTCTGTGCGGAGAGGCATACACACACACACACACACACACACACACACACACACACACACACACACACACACACACACCGTAACTCCCAGAGGAAGTGTGTGTCACTAACACAGTAGGGTCGTAACGTGGCTATTTGATTTGGAGCGTGTTTGTCGCTCTGCCTCTATTTCTCACTGGTCTGTGAGACTCGAGTGCCGAGCCATTACTGCGCAGAGTTCCTTTGATTTATATGTCACATTAAAGCTGTGTTGCCGCCCTGGAGTTTTCAATGCTGGTTTAGAGAAAAGTGAGACACATTATTTTTTTTTTTCCGGCGGAATGGGCTGTATTAGGAGTCCTAATGTCTTATTAGCACAAGGGGCTTTTGAAAGCCAACTGACGTCACCTAGTAAAGACGGAGAGGGAGAGAGAGAGAGAGAGACAGAGAGAGATGAATGAAAATCAGAAAAAGCCTTTGTCCACGTTACTCCACCGTTTTCACCATTTCCAGTGTCGGCAGCTTCTCGCTAAGCCTGTATTTGCAGCACTTTTCAAGTCTGCAGCGAAACACAGAGCCCCTACTAAAAGCAAAGCACCACAAGCTGGTGTCAAGAGCGGCCATGTTCATCCCGACAGTAAAACCATCAGACGGGAAACATGAAGGGGCCGTGGGGGCTGAGAGGCCTGGTCAGCGCTGCCGCTTAGCCGCTCCTGTTTGGGTTTATCCACTAATGAAGCAGATTAAGGCCCACGCGTTGCGCCCGGCCCTGCCCCACCCTGTTGAGCTCTAACGCCGTGCCATCGGTCATCATCCGCCGCCTTTGTGTTGGCAAGCCGCGAGCCTCGGTCGTGGATCTGCCCACGGAGTATTGTTCTTTAGGGCCACGTTGTTGTGCTGGGGGTGATTATCAAGGGCTTGGGCTATTACAGGAGGCTGCCATTAGGGCTTTGTGTGCTTGTGCTTGCACTGGGCGTTTTACGTCTGCGAGGCTTCATTAGTGGGAGAGGCAGCCTCCCAGGCGCACACACACACACACACACACACACACACACACACACACACACACACACACACACACACACACACACACACACACACACACACACACAATAGACTAGCTCCGTTTTTCTTTTATCCGCAATATCAATGTCCATCTGCATGATTAATGAGCCGCCCATTGATCGGCCGTCACCGCATCTTAGATCCTGCGTAGTCACGCACGTACACAACACTGACCACACTAATGTAATCCTACTCTCACACACACAATCAAATAAATGTTCTTTTCAGACACACCCATTACTACTGAATGCCCTTCAGTAGTACATGTACAGGCACAGGCAGGTGTGTGTTCCGGATGAGAAGAAGGAGGGGGGGGGGGGGGGGTGTACAGTATATGCGCCAGACTTGTTCATCTCTGTAGATCAAGTGACCCATGTAATTGTTAGCTTTCGTGTGCTCACAGCATTGTGTTGAGCTTTCTGTGTGCAGCGAGTTTAATTGCTTTTTATGGCTTCTGCTTTGTGTGTGTACCATGAAGAGCATTATCTGTGACATAAAGACAGGGCAGAATGTTTACACACAACACATAGTGTACTTCTGCAAGTGTATAGAAATACACACTGAAAGAGTTAGTGAGTTAGTGTGACTGAGTGCGTGTGTGTGTGTGTGTGTGT
Source organism: Alosa sapidissima (assembly GCF_018492685.1). Taxonomy (NCBI): domain Eukaryota; kingdom Metazoa; phylum Chordata; class Actinopteri; order Clupeiformes; family Clupeidae; genus Alosa; species Alosa sapidissima. Next base: position 12,522,697 of record NC_055970.1, read on the forward strand.
GTGTGTGTACAGAAATAGTGCGCAATCCAACACGCATTCACCATCTCCCCCGAGGCCTACAGGGGCTATTATGTCTCATGGAGTAGCTGTCTTACGCACAGCAGACTAGCCTGTTCTCCACTGACCTCACAGTAACATTAGGGGAGCCTTATACTGTACGTTACATGTATACAGAATGCCAAGAGAAAATTATATCTTATTTGAGCAAGTGTGATGGGAGAAGCCTTTTTGTAAATGTAAGTTGGTGGAAACTAGTGGAGCTTGGTTCCCCATGAGTGGCTGAGCAGAATTATTTTAAACTGTACGCGAAACACTCAGGTCTCATTATTATGTTTTTTCTAGTTAGAGGGAGAACT
>NC_055970.1:12530552-12543052 GCF_018492685.1 Alosa sapidissima
TTGGTCACTCTTTATTTAATGAGGTCAGTGTACAGTATGTGGCGAAGTAAAAAAATAAATGTTCTCTTTGTGATGAGAAAATGTATATGTGCCTCGTTAAGAGAAAATGAGCCGCAGCTGAAGAAAGACTCACAATATCATATTGATCTTTTGAAGGGGATAATAAAATATGGATCAGCAAAAATCTTTAAAAGAATCTCAAAGCCTAGTTTTGTATGCCGAGGGGCCAACTGGTCTTGGTACACTGTTTGAAAGAAGTTACTTTCTGACTCATACACACACACACGTACACACACAAACACATGCGCACACACACACACACACACACTCTGTTTTTTTTGGCCTTGTATTGCTCATTTAGTGTGGTATAAAAAGCTAAAAAAATAAAAAATTTAGCTTTGACGGACAGCACATCCAGGTGCCTGTAAAGATCACTGCATCTGTATTCCCTTCTGTTAAGGTTCCTTTCTTTTTTTATGATAATGATTTATGACTGTTTTCAGTCTTGTTTTTTTGGAGGGGCGTGGGGGCACTGTTCTACTGAGAGAAAGTGTTTGGGGACACATAAGGAAGGCCTTATCGATGGCGTTTGGGAACACATAATGAAGGCCTTATCAATGTCCAGCCAGCAAGGACCATCTTAAGATGAGCCGGCAGACTGAAGGAGGACTACTTCTCATAACGTTTTGGCACCATCAGCTGGCTGGTTTGGCCAGCCCACAGCCATTAAGCATCCCATGGACATATGGCAGCCTATTTCTCTCACAACCAATCCGTGTGTGCTTCCATATGGCATATCTATCTCCAACCGTCAGTGTTGTGACCTCTGGTATCAGTCATTGTATAGGGATCTATGGATGATGTATGGGGTCTTATTGATGTAATTAGAATCAGGAAAGGAAATGGAGTCTGCCTGTAATCTCGCCATAGACCTCATCCCTTATCCGGTAAATAACCATCACAGAATGTCTGCCGGAGGAATTATCTTACAGACTTACTGTATGGCCTGAAAACTTATCCTGAACCAATAGTACCTAGCTCAGGTGATTGCTGTACTCAAGCACACACACACACACACACACACACACACACACACACACACACACACGCACCCGCGCACACACTTGGCCTGAGTCTGCTTTGGGCAGAAGGAAGGATCCATTTCATCTGAATTAAAACAAACAGCAAAGCAAGTTTTGCTCTTGCACGGGTATAGGTCAGAGCACTTGGGTTTGCTGTAGTGGACCCTCTCCTCCCACTCCTCCGTCTTTAGCAGAATGCTGCTGTATGGATGCCAGTTAAGCACTTACTATGTGATCTATACTCCTATCACGATAACACACCAGTTTAAACCCAATTTGGGGGGAAAAGTGGACGCGGGGCTCGTTTCATCTGATTGACCTCTCTGATGCCCCTGGGGGTCGTCCCTGTCCATTAAACGGAGATCTTTTCTCAGCTTCTGAGCCACCCACCCCCCAGCTCCGGCTGACCTCCCGTCTTTTTTGAAGTCGTTTGCAGACGGGGGCGCCTTTTATCTGAAAGAGCACATTGTCCTGCCGGCGTAGATGGTGGGGCGATACGTCTCAGTTGAGTGCGTGAGCGCGTGTGTGTGTGTGTGTGTGTGTGTGTGAACGTGAGCGAACGAGCGAGCAAGGGAAGGAGCTGTGGTCGTCAGCGAACTAAGAAGCTTTGTCTGGCCCGACCCCGGAGGTGATTGTTCAGCTGGTCTTGCTTATCCGGCAGCGACCGCACCGCCATTTGGGGCTCAAGGCTGAACACTGACTCCAGTCTTTAGGGGGGTTTTGGGGAATGGAAGCCAAGGCCGTCCGCCTCCGTGCTGACTCTTACCAGGCCAACAGCACGTGTCCGATTAGGAAGTCATTTTCTGTGACGTATTTTTTCACTGTGGACGTGAAACCCAGTCAGAGCCTGGACTACAGCTCTTTGTGTCCTGCCTCCCACACACATCACTCCGCATGTTGGCTTTACACTCTGATCCTCAGTCTTGCACTCGCCGGGCAGTTCTAACCTCAGCTTATTATGGCAGGCTGTGTTTAAGAATGCAGGGATCAGCACTGGAAATCCATTCAAATATCCAATCCAAATGTACACACACACACACACACACACACACACTGGCTAGGAAAAATGTGTCTGGGATACAGGCAATATCCGGGATGAAACAACATTCATATTCACATCAATAATATGTCCCTCAGCTAGTAAATTGTAAAAGTATAACTCAAGCAACAGCAATAAAAGACTGTTGAAGAAGCGTAATATCATGGGATGATGTACCCGCGGCAAACAGCTGTGTTGCCTGCTGCTTACATATTTTAGCTTTTTGATTTAGTTATTGTGCTTTTGATATTTATTTTCATTACGTCCTGGTTATTAATTCATAATTCTTTAGGCTTTCCATGTACCTTTTTTAATTCTGTCTCATGCACTCGTCTCAGTTCCAATGTAATATTCTTCCTATTGTCACTGTTTTTGATTCTACTTCTGTTTATCTCTCATTGCTATTCTGTTCCTCACACTATTTTACATCAGCGCTTAATGTGTTTTCATCAGCCTGTGATTGTCCTTCCCCTCCTGTCATCCTCTGTCGTCTTCATAGATAAGGGTGTCTAATCCTATTTTGTCTCATTGTTTTTCTTCTGTATTATTTCACGCTGTTGGAAAGTATCCTTTGTTCTGTATGAATGGATTTCTCTCAGAAATGATAAAGTAATATATTATGTGTAACAAAGAAATGGACTAATCCTAATGCTGCTGTGGTAATGTGGTGATGAAGCCTACATCCTAAATGAGTGTGTTAATCCTGTTCTCTCTCTCCGCTCCGCTCCACAGTCAAAACCTGACCTGGAGGGACATGCAGCACCTGGTGGTGCGAACCTCTCGGCCCGCCCACCTCAGCACAGACGACTGGAAGACCAATGGCATCGGCCGCAAAGGTACTGATACGCCTGTTTCTCTCCACAACCACCAGTCGTTCTTTCTGACTGACCGCCGATCATTTTGTCACCTGAAGTCAGGTCGGGTCAACTAATCCCCCCCCCCCCACACACACACACACACACACACACACACGCACACACATACGCACACAATATCTGACTCTACATCAGCAACTCTATGTAACTCCCCGCTCAAAGCCAATCTCCCTCCCTTGTGTCCACTGAGCTTAAAGGCGGTCGATACAGACAGCATACATTAAGCCCTTCAGAAAACACAGGGCTTTCAGTGGTGTGGATCAGGAGTGTGTGTCTGTGTGTGTGTCTGTGTGTGTGCGTGTGCACACTGCTGAGTGTTTCCTAATGATGCTGCTGTATAGTGGCGGCATGTCGACATTAAGAGTCTGTTGATCAGGCGGATGCTGTCTGCAGCTCTAGTTGAGGCTGGTGAGCAGTGATGGCAACACAATTAAACCATTTGGTGTCTCATGCACCTAATGTCTCACCCGCATGCTGGGATTCTCACTTGTTCACATTTTTAGATATGTGTCATTGTAGAAGTTTCAATGAGTATGGGAATGATGTCTGGGTATTTATGAAGTGTTGAAGTAAGACAGGATGTTAATTGACTCTGAAACCTGTGGTTGTGATGTGCCAGGATGTTGATGCTCAATGTGGTTTTGAGCTATAGCACACACGGTCGTCATGAATGTTGTTTCTTGTTGTTTTGTTTACAGTGAGCCACTCTTATGGTTACGGTCTCCTGGATGCCGGGGCGATGGTTACCATGGCGCAGAACTGGACCAACGTGGGTCCCCAGAGGAAGTGTGTCATCTCCATGGTGGCGGAGCCCAAGTGAGTACCTTCTCTCCCTCCCCATCACTTCCTGTTTGGATTTCAAGCAGCACACCTGAGACCAGGTGCTGTTATCTTGGACTCCGCTCCCTTAGAGAGGAATCTACTGTGCCAGAGGCCATGTGTCTACTGTGCTAACCCATTGTTTCCATTGCACAATACACAATGGTCGTGTAAACAACACATGGTACTGCCAGGGTTCCTACGCAGTATGGAAAACCTGGAAAAGTATGGAATTTGATTTTAGTAATTTCCAGGTCTGGATAAGTATGGAAACAAGGGTATGGAGAAATATTTGTGTTTTCAGACTATTGCATTTACAATAATCACATTTGCAATAATTCATTATGACTTCACTCGGGTCATAATGAACCATTCCTACTGTTGTGTAGCTTAACTGTCAGTCCCCATCGTCAAGATACAACTATGATACAACTCAGATACAACTAAAAATGAACCAGCTAAATGGACGAATATTAAGTGTCATTTTTTTATTTCACTTCAGTTGTCCATACCTTTGTTTTCACCGAGTTATCCCAAACCAGATGTGGCCGCAATGTAGAGAATATGGTCAGAAAAATCTACCGAGAATTTTGGAAATTTGAGTATGGAAAAAGTATGGAATTTTGAAATGGAAAATGTGTAGGAACCCTGTGCTGCACAAAGCCATTGGGTCGTTTTTCCCCAAACTCCATTAACTGTGTTCGCTTCTCTAAAGGCCTCCCCTTGTGTTCCGCAGAGGCTTGTTATTACCATTCTCTAGCAATAGCTATGAATGAATTAATGTTTTCCAATATTGTTGTTGCTTCTTATGGGCGAGAGAGTGACCTTACGCGAGACAGCACTTGATGAGGTGATTTAATGGAGTTACAGCGCACATGGCTGTCTGATTAAAGGAGAGGACATGTCCCTCACCTTACCACCACGCTGCCAGAACGCTCGCCCACTGTCCTTTAAATCAGTGTCCTCTGCAATTAGCCCACTAACAGAGAGATAAAGAGAGCAGGATGTATGTGGGAGTGATGAAAGATTGTGAAGGATGCCTAGGATGTGTGTGTGTGTGTGTCTGTGTGTGTGTGTGTGTGTGTGTGTGTGTGTGTGTGTCGCTGTGTCGCTGTGTCTGTTGTTTGATGGAGCAGTACGATCTCCCTGCAGTCCAGTTAGATGCACAGTTGAGTTTGATATGATGACGTGTGTGCGTGTGTGTGTGTTTGCATGTATGTATTTGCATGTATGTGATTTCCATGTGTGTGATTTCCATGTGTGGGTGTAATTTGTGTATGTGTGTGGTGTGTGTGTTTGAGAGAGAGAGAGAGAGAGAGAGGGAAAGAAAAGTGAGGGAGTAGGAAGGAAGTAAGTGGGTGGTAGCTCGGGGCTTCTTTAAAGGAAATCATCCATGACAGATGAGGCTGCGAATCTATGTCCTCCACACTCCCATGGACCACAGCCAATTGTGTGTGTGTGTGAAAGTGTGTGTGTATGTAAGTGTGTGTGTGTGTGTGTGTGTGTGTTGGGTGGTTTGGTACATCTCTGTATCTGAGCCCTCTATAGATGTCCTTTTGACAATGGCTTCTTTCCTCTCTTCTCCTCGTATCCCCTGCCTCTCTCACTTCTTTCTCTTCTTCCCTGTCCAATCTTCTTTCTTTTCCCTCTCTCTCACGCTATCCTCTCTCTCACCTCATGTGTGTCCACCATCTTCCATCACTCCCATCTTTCTCTCTTTCTATCTTTCTTTCTTACTCTCACCCTTTATTATCAGTCTCTTCTCTCTTTTCTCTCTCAACCATGTTGCATCCATCTCTCTCTCTCTCTACCTATCCCTCTCTCCACTCCTCCCTGGTTTTCTCTGTGTCTGTTCTTTAGTGTGCTCCTCTAGTTTAGCTGTCACTGCCCCATCACCAGGCTTTAGACTGCTACGCCAATTAAACCGGTTGCCATAGTGACTGGGCCACAACATGGCGGCGCTCCACTAAATGTTGGCAGACAAGAGGGCAGGAGATTGCTATTATTCTGTGTTATTGAGCGTGAACCGGGCGAAAACACGCTGTGTGTGTTTGCGTGTGCGTGAGAGAGTGAGAGGGTAAGATTGTGATTTCATTCACATTCATAGCTCAAATCTCCGCAGAGGGGAGCCTGACTGCGCGCGCGTGTTTAGTGTGTGTGAGTGTGTGTGTGTTTAGCGCGTTTTTAGAGTGTGTTGGGCGAACGCGGCAGGTGTGTGGTGCCAATCAGAGACCTCTACCGGCTCCCTGCCGCTCCTTTGAAATGTAACATCTGCAAAAAGCACTTCAAGTCTGCGCTTGCACTGCGGGGTGGGCGAAATCTCACCACTGGTGATGGAGACCTCCGTTAGGGTCGGACGCCCACACCCCCCTCCCTCCCCCCGCACAATGCTCTCAGATTGGCTGTTCACTTCACTGGCGGGATGGTTTATGTTTACCTATTGTTCTTTTAACAGTACCCCCTACAAACCCATCACCTGCTTATCACAGCTCTCTGGCCACCAGCCGCGCAGCTCACCGCTCATCAAAGAGAGCCCTGGGTTTGATTGAGACAGCCTGGCAGTTTGTAGAGTTGGACGAGCTGTGAGCTTTATCTGGCAACCCCAAATGAGCCCAATAAAGCGCTCGAGTGTTTCAATTGGAGCCCAAATGGGGTCGGGCTCACAGTCATCAGTTTTCTATTGTGTTGTGCCGCATTGTTTCCTTTGTGTTGGCTGAATTGAACTGAATAAACTCTCTCTCTCTCTCTCTCTCTCGCTCTCTCTCTCTCTCTCTCTCACTCTCACTCTCTCGCTCCTCTCTCGCTCTCTCTCTCTCTCTCACTCTCTCTCTCTCTCTCTCTCTCTCTCTCTCTCTCACTCTCTCTCTCTCCTCTCTCTCTCTCTCTCTCGCTCTCTCTCTCTCTCTCTCTCTCTCACTCTCTCTCTCTCTCTCACTCTCTCGCTCTCTCTCTCTCACTCTCTCTCTCTCTCTCTTAAAACCCTCTGCCTGCTTTTCTTTCTCTCTCTCCCTCTCTCTTTTTACTGTCTCACGTTCTCTTCCTTTCAACTACCCTCATTCACTTGTTTTGTCCTTTTCCCCCATCTCTCTCTCTCTTTTTTTGTCCCTCACACTATCTGTATAACATTTTCTCTCTCTCTCTCTCTCTCTCTCTCTCTCTCTCTCTCTCTTTTTTTTTCTTTCTCTTGAGCATGTTCATTTTTTTTGTTCTAATTTGACCTCTCTTTCCCTTTCACTCTTTCCACCTCTCTCTCCCTCTCTCCATCTCTCTCTCTCTCTCCCTCTCCATCTCTCTCTCTCTCTCTCTCTCTCCTTGCCGCCGGCTCTTGCCTGTTCTAATCTAGGGTAGGGGTGTAGGAGTTGGTCTTTTTCCTCTAAAGCTCTCAGACTTCTACATGTACAGTTACTTATACAAACACATTACTACACACAGCCACACAAACTAGGAATGAATATATGCACAGCCATATATATGCACAGATATGAACAAACATGTGAATGCTTGTGAGCGAACTCCTGCATGTCAAAAGACAAAGAAGCACGTAGGCAAATAGCATGACACACACACACCACACACACAGACACACACACAGGTACACTCCTTAGCCAAGTAATCTCATTCGCTCTGAATCCCCTCTCATTCCCTGTGGATGCAGGCTGCAGATACTCAGCAAGGTCTGAAGATTTATTTCTCTCTCTCTCTCTCTCTCTCTCTTTCTCTTTTTCTCTGTCTCTCTCTCTCACACACACACACAGACAGGTAGATACACTCTTAGGTACATTAACGAAAAAGTGAAAACGCTCTTGGTCTTGGTAGCCCTCCCCGTCCAGAGACCCACTAGCCATTTTGCACCTCTAAAATGAAGTGCACAGCACCCCTCCTCTCCACTGCTGCACTGGGACTGCATCTCTCCTCAGTGCTAATAGAAACTCTGTCAGAAGCAGCAGCAGCAGCCGCTCCTCAGCAGGACTCCGAGATGATGACGTGCTCTCCCTTTCTCACCTCTCACTGTCCACCCCCCCCCCCCCACACACACACACACACACACACACACACACACACACACACACACACACACACACAGTTTTTCACGTAAACTGAACCGTAGTGGTTTGGATTGCGTAAGAGCCAATAGGGCTGGATGGGCAGGAGTGTCCAGGGTGGTTTGGCTGGGGAGGACGGGTCCCAGGACGTTATCTATTAAATACAAGTTGTTTTGGAATAAACATTCAGCCCTTGGCCTCGGGCCTCGCGGTGTGGTCTGGCACCTCCTACGGGACTCGCATCCGAGATCTGAGCCAAGGCTGCGCCTTTATAAACACAGGTTTAATAAGTGGCTGCCTCATGATATTACAGTAATGCATTAAAAAGGGGACGATGGCCAGCCACGCTGTCTCGGGGGGAGGGGGAGTCCTGCGTAACACCATAAATGAAACCAGACATATGGGTGTACCCGCTATGTCCACTCTATATCTGTCCCTTTTAGAGTCTTTTAAATTCCGTCCGTAGTATTTAAGCCCTTTACTGTATTTTATTAATATAGTTAATTAATCCGGTGCTGTCCAAGAGCTTAAAGTGACTGCGGAAAGAAACCACGGTGCAGTGTTTAGGATGCTATTGCAGTGTTTAGGATGCTATTGCAGTGTTTAGGATGTTGTTGCAGTGTTTACAGTAGTATGCTATTGCAGTGTTTAGGATGCTATTGCAGTGTTTACAGTAGTATGCTATTGCAGTGTTTAGGATGCTATTGCAGTGTTTAGGATGCTATTGCAGTGTTTAGGATGTTGTTGCAGTGTTTACAGTAGTATGCTATTGCAGTGTTTAGGACGTTGTTGCAGTGTTTACAGTAGTATGCTATTGCAGTGTTTAGGATGCTATTGCAGTGTTTACAGTAGTATGCTATTGCAGTGTTTAGGATGCTATTGCAGTGTTTACAGTAGTATGCTATTGCAGTGTTTAGGATGCTATTGCGGTGTTTAGGATGCTATTGCAGTGTTTAGGATGCTATTGCAGTGTTTAGGACGTTGTTGCAGTGTTTACAGTAGTATGCTATTGCAGTGTTTAGGATGCTATTGCAGTGTTTACAGTAGTATGCTATTGCAGTGTTTAGGATGCTATTGCAGTGTTTACAGTAGTATGCTATTGCAGTGTTTAGGATGCTATTGCAGTGTTTACAGTAGTATGCTATTGCAGTGTTTAGGATGCTATTGCAGTGTTTAGGATGCTATTGCAGTGTTTAGGACGTTGTTGCAGTGTTTAATGAAGCGTTTCAGCCTAGAGCCACCTCTACACATTACATTCCTTAAATGTCTCAGCTGTGTCCTGTTGTGTCCAGCTGTGTCCAGTATGCAGCTCTCTGTGGATGGGGAGACCTGAATGTCACTGCTGCCAATTCTGTCAGGGACACGATGCCATGCAGCCTTTGGCTATAGTTGCCATTTTAACCAGGCATGTTGTGTGTGTGTGTGTGTGTGTGTGTGTGTGTGTGTGTGTGTGTGTGTGTGCGTGTGCGTGTGCGTGTGCGTGTGCGTGTGCGTGTGCGTGTGCGTGTGCGTGTGCGTGTGCGCGTGTGTGTGCGTGTGCGTGCAGGAACATCGGCAGCCATCTCGTGGTCACTAAGAACGTGGAGGCGTGTTTGGGGCAGGCCAACTTCGTCAGCTCACTGGAACACGTCCAGGCCCAGCTCACGCTGTCCTACAACCGCAGGGGCAACCTGGCCATCTACCTGATCAGCCCCATGGGCACCCGCTCCACACTGCTGGCCCCCAGGTAACTCTCTCCCTCTCTCTCACTCACACACACACACACACACACTCTCACACACACACACACACACTCTCACACACACACACACACACACACATACACGCACACACACACACACACTCTCACACACACACACACACACACACTCTCACATACACACACACACACACACACACACACACACACACTCACATAGACTAGAGGCCATCCACATGATCAGTTTTATGGGAGCCTGCTCCAGATCAGTTTTATGGCAGCCTGCTTCACACACTGGCCCCCGGATTCAAACATACACACACACACACGCACGCACGCACGCGCTCACTTTGGTCCACTCAGTTGGCCCACAGATAGACACACGCAGACATATAGATACCCAGGCACTCACAGACAGATACAAACTTGGTCCCTAGACATGGCTGGCTCATACATATCCACACACACACACACACCCACACGTGAACCCCATATGGCCCTGCTCACTGCTGACCCTCTTCTGTCCCCCAGACCCCATGACTACTCGTCTGAGGGCTTCAACGACTGGGCTTTCATGACCACACACTCCTGGGACGAGGACCCCCGAGGGGAATGGACACTGGAGATCCGGAATGTGGCTGGGGCCAGCGACTATGGTAAGCACAGAACCCCTCAGCTCCGACCCCTCTAAGAGAGAGAGAGAGAGAGAGAAAGATGCCCCAGGAGAATGAAAGATGTTCTCCCTTACTAAGAGGGAGAGCTTAGAGAGAGGGAGAGAAAGAGAGAGAGAGAAAGTAAGTCAGAAAGAGAGAGAGATATGTCCTAGGAGAACAAAAGATGTTCTCTCTTACCAGGAGGGAGAGGGAGAGAGGGATGTCCTAGGAGAACAAAAGATGTTCTCTCTTACCAGGAAAGAGAGGGAGAGGGTGAGAGGGATGTCCCAGGAGAATGAAAGATGTTCTCTCTTACTAAGAAGGAGAGCTGAGAGAGAGAGAGAGAGAGAGAGAGAGAAAGGGAGGAGCAGGGAGATGCATACAGGACAAGCCCAGAGAGGAGAACATGTGAGGGCAGACGTGCAGGAGAACATGTGAGGGCAGACGTGCAAGAGAACATGTGAGGGCAGACGTGCAGGACAACATGTGAGGGCAGACGTGCAGGAGAACATGTGAGGGCAGACGTGCAAGAGAACATGTGAGGGCAGACGTGCAGGAGAACATGTGAGGGCAGACGTGCAGGAGAACATGTGAGGGCAGACGTGCAGGACAACATGTGAGGGCAGACGTGCAGGAGAACATGTGAGGGCAGACGTGCAGGACAACATGTGAGGGCAGACGTGTAGGGAGAAATGGGAAGAGCGACCAGAAAGCGAAGAAGACTCAATGAAAGAAAGATGGAGATAGTGAGGGAAACAGAGAGAGAGAGAGATGGAGGGAGAGAGAGAGAGGGAGAGAGAGAGAGAGAGAGAGAGAGAGAGAGAGAGAGAGAGATGGAGGGCTAGAGGACAAATAAGCAGCCCTGGCCTCTCTGTGAACGGCCCCTTTGTTGATTGTGTTTTTATGAGCGTTCACAGTCCGCTAGCTTTTTCATTCTTCATGTCCACGCCCCACACTAAGTCAGTTTAATTGATTCTCTTTCTGTGTGTGTGAGAGAGCGAGTTTGTGTGAGTGCGTGTCTCTCTGTGTTTGTTTGTGTGTGTGTAAGAGAGAGAGTCTGAGTGTGTTTGTGTCCTTATGTCTGTCTGTCTGTGTGTGTGTGTGCGTGCTTATGTACGTATGTGTGTGTGTGCGTGTGTGTGTGTGTGTGTCCAGAGGACCTCGGGGCACTCACTCGAAATCGGTTCATTCACTTTACCCTGCAGGCTGTAAATATGAATGAAGTCTCAGACAGCCCACCCAAGTCAGCACTCTCCTCCCCCTCTCACACACACACACACACACACACACACACAAACAAACCTACACACGCTACACACACCTTCACACACACACACACACACGCTACACACCTCCACACACAAGGTCATTGTGTTTGCTAGGGAACAGAGTCTCTGCAGGCACAGTGGTATTGTGTATCACATGATCCTCCAGGATCTGCTAGCGCCATAGTCCACTCCACTCCAGGATGGCCCTGATCTGCAGAGCCCAGCTTAGTTTAGCGGAAGGCGTAGCGTCTGGGAGAGAGATAGCAGACGTGTGCCAACGCTAACACTGGCCCTCTGAAAGCTGCTGGACATCAGCGAGAGATGCTCCGAAAACCACATGTTCTAGTGCTGGTGTTTTAAGCTGTGCTTTGATACTGTGTGTGTGTGTGTGTGTGTGTGAGAGAGAGAGAGAGAGAGAGAGAGAGAGAGCACGTGCGCGTGTGCCTGCATCTTTATGGTGTTTGGTTCTTCATGTAGATATGATGAATTGTTTTGCCATTTTAGTTCTGCAGTTTCTTATTGTTAGTGTATTATCAGAGTAAAAGTCCAGATACTTGAATGTGTGTGTGCTCTAATGGGGTGTTTTGTGTGTGTGTGTGCTCTGATGGGGTCTTTTGTGTGTGTGTGTTCTAACGGGGTGTGTTGTGGCTCTGCGGTCCTCTCAGGCACTCTGACCCAGTTCCTGCTGGTCCTGTACGGCACGGGCACCGACACAGTGGACACGTCCGGACCTGATGTCAGTCAGACCAACAAAGGCAGCTGCAAGACCTTTGACCTCAACCAGAACTGCATTGGTAAGGCACTGTGTGTGTATGTCTGTCTGTCTGTCTGTCTCTCTGTCTCTCTGTCTCTCTGTACATCAGTATGTGTGATTGTGGTGGTGTGGGTGTATGTATACACGTAGGTCAGTGTGCATCAGTGATTGTGATTCTAGTGTGTGCACACACACTCACTCCGTCGTGCACATTTGTGTCATGGCAATACAGTGACCCCTGCTGGTCCGGTTTGATAATAGCAGGACC
>NC_055970.1:12548052-12580552 GCF_018492685.1 Alosa sapidissima
CCCATATATACAAACACTTACATGTGACTGCTTGAAAGAGACGGCCATCAAAGTCAATCCACATGGCTTAAAAATGGATTTGTGTGATTTCTGTGGGGCTGAATGAACTGCAGTGATCTCTCTTATTCTCACGCAGATACACACACACAGACACACAGACACAGATAGACACATACGTTCAAAGTTTGCGTTCATAGTGATCCCTGGTTTCAGTGCCAGTCGACCAGAACACATCCCATCCCTGAGCAGTGCAGGCGATAAGTCCTCATTAACCAGACGCGTCTCCTCACGTCTTTCGTGACAGCAGGGGCTTGGCCTAGAAAAGAGTTCACATCAAAGCAAACTCGAACTTAAAACACCTTTTTTTGGTTGTTTGTTTTTTATTTGTCTGTTTTGATTTCACTGCTGGCACTACTATAGGGGCCTAAAGTAGTTTGTCCCTCTTGTTTTAGCAAACTTAAGCAAACACGGCTCTGTGTGACGTGTAGAAGGCCCAGAGTTCCTCATGGAGACTCATACTTTGCTGGCTCATAATTTTCCCTTGTGCTGACCAATGCAAGATAATCACCCACAACATTAAAGTTGCACACACTACAAGTTTCTTAGTGACCAGACCTTTGTGTCCAGGTTGTACTGTAAGCCTGGTTTCTAACACAACATGACCTTGTCCAGGACTAAATTAGTAGTGTAGTTAGTTCAATAGTACAAATGATCCACTTTTTTCCATTTAGGGTAGGTCCTTTAGCATTATATTGTGTCCATATTCTATATGTCAATATATAGACACCAGTCCTCCAGATCAAGCCTTCTCACCTCTCCTCAAATCCAGATTCAGCACACTTTTAGTCCTGAAATGCCTTTTCTGATTGAAGAAGAAGATCATGAAGAATACTTGATTGACTTGCTTATCTCAAGCTACAAGCCTTTGTAGAAATGAGCTCCTCCCCCTCGGTATCATGAAAAGCCAGCTCAAAATAGTCTTTCATGCCATCATATCTTGTCATATCCTTGACACAAGAATCACATTGCATTAAACATGCACGTATTGCTGTTCGAAGAGAGGCAGCAGTAAGAAGCTGTTAAGTTTGTGCCTGCGTCCCTGTGCGAAAGGGTATTTAGAGATGCATCATATCCTTCCAGTGTTCTCTAAGAACCTAAGACTGCATTAGCAGGTGGACTGACTATTTGCTAAGTGCATCTCCAGTTTACCAACTAAACCTTCTTTTTTTTTTTTTTTCTCCGATTTCTTCTGATGCTGCCATCCCAGACACCAGGAAGACATCATCAAAATTCAGGATTGCACATTCATAAGATTTTGTCATCCAGGGATTTCTGGGAGGTTCTTGGCTGCAGCAGCTCTTGTGTTTCCCTCTGTGCTGATCTAGAGAGGCCTGTGGTCATATCTGCAACATGTGCTGATCTAGAGAGGTCTGTGGTCATTTCTGCAGTGTGTGCTGATCTAGACAGGCCTGTGGTCATATCGGCAGCATGTGGTGATCTAGAGAGGCCTGTGGTCATATCTGCAGTGTGTGCTGATCTAGAGAGGCCTGTGGTCATATCTGCAGCGTGTGCTGATCTAGAGAGGCCTGTGGTCATTTCTGTAGCGTGTGCCTGTAAGTTCTGATGCCTGCCTCACAACCCCATGCTTCATCGTTCCTTTGCCTAATTTGATGAAATAAAGGAGGGTTTAAAATGATCTATCATACGAAAAAGGTGAAGGGGGCGGAATCGATTTTACACCCAAGCCTTCCTCAGCGATGGAAATTGCCGTATTTTATAATTAATTGTAATAGATAAATGTATGACTTACTGTAAGTGGAAAGTGGTAGAGGGGTGCTTGAGTGTAAGAGGGCCTTTCTTATTGAAACATTTTTAATGGACTATCAATTTATTCATCCTTTCAGTGCCAAGCTTCTCTCTGTCTCCCCCACCCCTCTCTTGCCCTCTCTTTCTCTCTCTCCTACTCTCTCTCTCTCTTTCTATCCGGGAAAAGTTTTATGGGAATTAAATTTATTGCTGTAATATATTGTTTCTGTGTGGGTGCAGGACAGCTGGGAAGTATGCCCTGAGCTCTGCAGCTGGTGAAGTCGTGTGGGGTCTTAAGATTAGAGCTGCCCGTAACCAGCTTCAGGTGTTGCCCAAGAGGCCCCGGTCGCCTCGTCCATCTCTCTGATGCTTCAGGGCGGCCCACAACCTAAACTCCATCTCTTTTTTTTTTCTCCTCACAAATTTAGAGAGCAGTTTAGATCGGTGGCTATGATAGGAAAGCAATCCGTGCCCATGTTAATCCACTGCTCAAGGTGGTTTCCCCTAAAGTGGTCTATTTTTTGTATTCTCAAAGGAAGAAAAAGAATCCTCTAATGGTGTCGTTCTGTATAGTCCTCATTGATAGATGATTACGCCCCCTACTGTTCAGTCTTTGCAGTACAGTGTGAACGTGTGTGTGAGAGAGAGGTGTGAGAATTCAGTTGGGGTATATGGTGTTGAGGGCATTACCAAAGACTCTGATAGTGTAAGTGTGTGTTCAAGTGAGATGGCTCAAGCGTCCAGACTAAGAGCAGAGTTGTTGGTAGGTTCTCTGCTGCTCTCGAGCGTCCAGACTAAGAGCAGAGGTGTTGGTAGGTTCTCTGCTGCTCTGAACAGAGCCTCTGGTGTGGTGCAGCCATGTGCTCATGAAATTCCGTTTCCTTTCCCTGTTATGCCACCACCACAAAACAAAAACAAAAAACAGAGGGCTCCTATTTCAGCCTGTAGGAGCAGAAGAGTGAATGTGTTTGATTTTTAAGTACAGCCTCTTGTATGTATAACACACACACACATTCAAGACACAACATACACGGATCAAGGGCTGAATGTCTCTGTATGCACTACAGAACCCACACACACACTGATTTCTATTAGACCTCGCTCCATGTTTCAGACTGAGGTCACTAGCCTTTGGCTGCGTGGAGACATCTTAGTAACAGAGACCCATGAGTTATGATGGATTGACTACCTGTGATGGGACAACTATTCTGAAAATGGCCTATTTTTGTACTATATATATATGGTGCAGTGTCATTTACATGTAATTTAAAAAAAATTGCCTTTTTTTCCTTTTTATTTAATTGATGTCAATATGCGGATTATAGATTCTACGAAAAATAAAGATCTATGCAAACTTTAGTATTCTGATGTCATTTCTTTTCAATGATAATCTGGTAATTGAAAGAGATTATTTATATATAACTGCAGAAAACAGGGTAATCCAAGAGATTATTTCTATTAAACTGAAGAAAACAGGGTAATCCAACGATTTCTCCTCTCCCTTAGGAATCTAACTTTACAGATTTGAACTTTACAGTAATTTCCACTTTTTAAATGACCATCCTTAATAACCTGCATAGACTGTTTAATTATTAATTCATCACTCTCACTCCGGAACACTTATGAAATAATATGCATCAACAATTCTTGGTCACTATTTTTTTATTATTATTATTAGATGATCAGATAAAAATGATCTGTAGCTTACTTGCACACTATTTATTTTATTTATTTATTTGTATGCCAATTAATCGTGCTGGAAAAAGGCCCATACGCAATAATAATTATGGGCTTTCAGGTAAATATAAAGATGGATTATGGGCTGTTATTGTCCCTTTTCAGGGATGGGCAATATTTATGATACATGTATTTAAAATAATAGATTAAATAGATATGGAAGGTTTGCAAAGTCATTTCATGATCCCTTTTAAAAATGTCAAAATACAAAAAAATATAGTATTTTATTTTGATACATGGCGTTGCTACTGTGTGTTGTAGTTCATTTTGATACACTTAAAAATTAGGGTATTTGATATTTTATTTTAAAATACACTTTGATGTATTTTTGCCCATCCCTGTCCCTTATTTGCATAACAGTAGCCTGAATGACCTCGGCTGTGCAGCAACAATGACGCGGCGAATTGTATGAGCGCTAGTGTAGGCTATCAGACCCAGAGCGGCTCTGATCAGACCACCAGACCATCAACAACAATGCCCTATATAGTCTGGAGCAATAACCTCCACAGCCTTCGCACACGGGCTTCTGCTAGCCGCTAGTGACCGTGTTCATATTTTAGACTACCTGTCGGACGAAGGCGAATTCACACACTCCCCTTCTAAGTTAGCATCGTTCTTCCTGGTTTCGGTATAGGGGAGCACCCTGTCTACTCCTGCGTCCTCTCGACGGTGATGCGCTGTCAGTGCTTTCGTTCCTTGCATGTGTAGTGTAGCGTACAGTATAGGGTAGTTTCCGTTAGAGTGCCTGTCTTCGTTTCATCTGTAAATGTTATGTCTGGTAGCGGACCACAGACGTTTTGAGAGCGGGTTTGCAGTACAAGATTGTCAAGGTGAGAGAGCTGCAAGTGTCAACCAGTCAGCTGTGAAATGACAACTAGCCTATAACGGGACTATTGTATTTCTAAAGTATGTATTAAGGAATCGTTTGATCAGAATAATAGGAAAAAGAGTTCTTGCGGGAAAAGTTAAGAAATGTAAGCCCTTTGAGAACAAGCTTTTGCTTGTCTGTAGTCTAATAAAGGCTAGGTTAGTAGCCTCCACTGTCGTTGCTGAATTCATAATAGGCTGCTGGCGGGTCGCAAAGGTCGAGGTCACGAGGCTATACGGTTGCTTGACATAAAAACGATAGTATTTGCCATCCCTAAAATGTCTTCAACCAGATAGTCGAACAATGCAGTAGACTAAATACATGGCGTTAACAGACTCTGTTATGCTTTGCCCTGCTAGGTAAGCCTTCTGTGCTTATGTAGCCTATTGCTTACACACCATGAAATGGTCAATCATTCTTGGGTGTGTCGCCAACAACAGCCGAACCATTATTCAAGGAGTTACCCAGGAGAATAATCTGCCTATTTATTTGTGTTTTATGCTTCTAGCAGAAATACCAAAATGCCCTGATAAATGATTTGGTAACGTGAGATTAATTTATTTTTTATAACATGCACCCCTGCAAAATTGCCCCAATGTGGAGGCTAGTAGGTGGTGGTTGGGTGTGAAGTAGCCTGCTAAATTTGATAGTGCCACATTTGGTCAGCAGTTTTGTTAAAAAAAAGGAACTGCTCGTTAGAATTTCACATCCTTTCATTTACAGGCATAAATTAGGAAGTGAAAAGCACGTTTTGTATTGACTTACTTATCAGTAAATGAGTTTTGTTTGCTTCTCCATACAGGGATACCAATGTTTGAAATGAATAACATTTAGATGTGCACAATTAGAAGAATCGAAAGGAAATGTAAACATCTCTGAAATAAAAGCAAGACATGCAAAATGTGTCTGCTTGTGTTCAGAGATGTGTGTGTGTGTTTGTGTGTGTGTTGGAATGGATGCTGTTCGGTTGTTCTATGGATGGCATGTGTGTTTCTCAGATTGAGATAGAGAGAGAGAGATGTATGTTTAGTGATGGATCTGTGTGTGTGTGTGTGTTAGCCTGTTCTCATTCTTGTCTGTGCTCATGACTGCTTAGCAGGATCAGCAGGTCTGCATCCCGGCACAGGGCCTCTGGTCAGGATGGGCTTCGGAGAGGAGCTATGGTGCCCACAGGCCCACGCCTCCCTCATGCGGCTGCAGGACTCCGAGCTGCGCCTCATGGAGCTCGTCAAGAAGTGGATGACCCAGAGGGCCAAGAGTGACCGCGAGTTCTCCACCCAGCTGCACCAGATGTCCGTCATGGTGGAGAAGCTGGAGGGCACTCAGCCTGGCGGAGGCCTGGACTACATCAGTCACCTGAATAAGGTACAGTCCAGCCAGGCTATCCGTGACATGGGGAAGTATGTGTATGTGCAGGTTAACAGCCTGTGTTGAATGATGAAATACAGTAGAAGGCCGATAGTTCTTCCTTTGAGCGTCTGCAGTTTGTCTGCTATGTTGGAGAAGTGAATGGCAGTGATGAATTCTATCCATCATAGTTTCAGTTTTATTTGCAATACCTGAAATAACCCTACTATAATACTGACAAGTTGTCATGCTTAATGTAAAGTATATTGTGTAACTAGTCAGGCACCTAACACTCCCATGTTAACTGTGAGATCACTATTTCAAATTATTTATCATCAAATGAAAAATACAGAGTTTACTTTCCTTTCTCTTTGATTTTGACGCTAACAATGAAAAACCACAGATGATTACCAGCCAACCACATATAAATCAGTGAGACAGGCACCCAAGAGTCTAGTAGACTCACGTTAACGTCAGATGTGCCCTCTCCTCTCCTCCCCCTCAGTCGTGGAACGTGTTGGTGAGCCAGACAGAGAGCTTGAGTCGTATCATGAAGAAGCGCTCGGAGGATCTGTCGGTGGGACCCCTGAGCAAGCTCACTTTGCTGATCCGGGACAAACAGCAGCTACGCAAGTCCTACAGTGAGCAGTGGGTGCAGCTGAACCAGGACCTGTGCAAGGTGAGCTCCACGGATGCACACCGAGAAACAACCAAGAGCTCTCTTCTAAGCTGGATGCGGATGCAGCGATAGGCATGGCTGCAGAGGTGTGTTGTGGGTAAACCTCACTCAGTGGCACCTTGAGATAGCCGGTAGCTCCCATGGTGGATATGGGCGCCGTGCACTCCCATATCCAAAGGTGTCCAGTTGAAGTCTGGTGTGGGGCTGTGCTGTCCTGCTGGATAGGTTGCACAGAAGTGACCCTAAACTGCTAATTGTGTTGCTACTTATTTCCCTCCCTGCTACTCCTTGGTGCTTGCTGTGGACAGAGCAGGGGTTTGAGTCTCCAGAGGGTCTCAGTCCTCCTTATGAAAGTAGTGGCAATTTAGCTGTAATTTGGCAGTGTCACTATATAGATATACTTTCAACTAATAGCCAAGCATCCTCTCGTACCATAGAAGTCACAAACATTTTTGTAAAGGGATTTGAACCTGTGGTTGGACCTGTAAATGTTTTCCTTCTTTGGTGACATCTTAGTGTCTGTTTCATCTTTGTATGGAACTCCCTTTGGGTTAAGGAAGTGCTTGCCTTGTTGACAAGGCAACCATGTTAAATGTTCTAGCCACGACTTAAAAGTACTTCCTCATTCGATGCCCAACCCTCTGCACTTACATTGCAGTATGGGTTTCTTCTAGAAATGTTTTGATTTTGGTTTTGGTTTTCTTCTATAAAGAAGGTTTTCTTTCTACATGGGTCTGTTTCTGGGAGGACTATCAGTGGAATTTACCAGCTGTGTCACAGGGTGTTTGTTAAGTGTCATGTGAATCAACATCATAAGCCAAGCGTCTTTCATCATAATGTACTACACATCTCCCATGCCCTGTTTCACTGGCACAGAACGTTGACACAAGCTCCTGAGCAAAGAACTGTTATTACAGTGCAGGTATTTGGGCTGAAGCAGTCAGTATGTGAAACAGAATGTGTTTAAACTCTGCCTGAGCTATTTAAATCTGCAAGCAAGTGATCTCATTGCTTGGAAGTGCAAGAACATTCTGGGAGGCTTTAAGCCAAACAACAAGCCAGCAGGTGAGCCAAACAACAGAATCCAATCTGAGAGTGCTCATGTGTGAGTAGTAAGTGTTCTCCTTGTGTATCTAACACCATTCAGTGAAGGACAACCCCCCCCCCCCCCCCCCCAACCAAGCTCACACAGTGTGTGTGCGTGAGTGTTTGAGTGGGTGGGTGGGTGAGAGAGAGAGAGAGAGAGAGAGTTTCATTCTATTTCTCTTGCATAAATCATTGGCTTGCTCTAAGTACACAGTTACTAGAGTGTTTGTTCTGGTGATAATGGTGAATACACGTTAGTTGTTCTGTTTGTGCTCTTAGTGGCAATACTGGCCGCATCCAGTGGTTGTTTGGAGGGGTAGAGAGCATCATGTGGGCGGCTTTATGACTGTGTTGTTTTTTCATATCTGTATCAAAGACAGTAATTGCCTGTGTGCATCACCTACAGTACTGCACGTTTGTGAGTGTGTGTGTGTATTTTATAAATATCTGTATTTGTGCTGTGGAAGAGAGTATGCAGACTGCTGGATGGGAAAACCGGATGGACGGACTTTGAACAGTTTGTTATCAGCTTGGTGCTAGTGCTCTGTAGCACTGTAGATGTGCTAGATACTGTATATACTCTTTCTTTTACACAAATGTCCTGTCCAGCTGGCTCTCACAATATTTCAGTACTGTGGTACTTTACAAAAGTCAAATAAGCAAACATTTGAAAATTTTGAGGGGTAGAGGGCATCAGTGTGTGTCTGTATCTGTGTCTCACTTCTGTTTGTCTCTGATAACAGGTGACTCAGACCGAGCCCGAGAAGTTAAGAGGCAGCTATAAGCAATTGGTCAGGGAAGCTGCTCAGGCCAAGAAAAAGTACCTGGAGGCCAGCAAAGGTATGCCATCTGGCATCTGTGTGTGTGTGTGTGTGTGTGTGTGTGTGTGTGTGTGTGTGTGTGCGCATTCATGTGTGTGTGTGTGCGTGCCCACGTGTGTGTGTGTGTGTGTGCAGGCGTGTGTGCGCGTGTGTGTGTGTGTGCGTGTGTGCGTGCGTGCGTGCGTGCGTGCGTGCGTGCGTGCGTGCGTGCGTTTGCGTGCCCACGTGTGTGTGTGTGTGAGGGAGAGGGAGTAAGAAAAGTGATAGGCCAACAGGTACTCCTTCTGTTTGCCAGCACCTGCCAGGGAAATAACACTGTTGAACTCACTGACCTTCACTGAAGTTAAACAAACTGTAAAAGCATTGAAATAGATTTACTAAATAACATAACATCTCCATTGTGTTTGAGCTTTCTCTCTTGTGCTGCCAGATCTGTTCTCTGTTGTTGAGCCATTCAAACACAGTGTTTTTCCTGAATTTCACAGAGTTGTGCCAACTCATTTAGAGTGACTCTACATCAACACTTCTCAGTGTAACATAAGTTCAGTGTTGAGACCTTAGGGTTAAAGCAAAGACTTAAGACCATAACAACACAATGACTATAAAGTCAACTGTAACTGTGACCATAACAACACAATGACTATAAAGTCAACTGCAACTGTGACCATAACAACACAATGACTATAAAGTCAACTGCAACTGTGACCATAACAACACAATGACTATAAAGTCAACTGTAACTGTGACCATAACAGTGTCCACACTGGCCAGTGATCAGGAAATCCTAATTTTCTTCATGTTCATTAATGTGATGCCTAAATTCCATGGATTCTGATTGGCTGTCAGTGTTTCTGTCTTTCATAATAACTGTCTGAAAATGAACCCCAACAATATCATTCTTCATCATGTCATTGTCATGTCATTGATGTTATCGTGTGTGGTGTGGACCTTGTCATTTTGATTAGCTAGAGTGATATTTAAAACAACTTTTTACCCCGTTATTGGTATAGTTCTAGTTCCGTCAGGTTGGCTTTGTCAATGAAATAGTTTTGATTCACTATTGCATAATATTACATTTGGCAGTCTGCTCTGTTCTGGCCCCCTGCCTTTCCTTGTGCAAACATGGGAAGCTCATGGCAGGGAGAGCAGCAGAGATAAACCCCCATAGAGTACAGAACAGAGCAGACATCAATCACAAGACATTGATAAGTCAGAAGTATGAGGAGGAGATCTTGCAGAGGAACTGGCAGGCAGTATGTAGGATAAGGCAGAGCAGCAGAAAGGCTTCTACAGTAAAAACGCGAGGCACTGAAAGTTAAAAATATTTCAACTTTTGAGGTGACATTGTTTTCAGCAATGGGTCGTTGTTTAGCTGCCTGCCTTAGCTAAGTCAGGGAGCTAGCAATTTAGCTAAATATCACATATAGCAACAACATGTACACAATCAATTTCTACCTGGCATGGTTTGAGAAGTCAGCTGGGCAACTCAGAGAAGCTGGCTGAGACTCGGCGGCCTGCCTGAACTAACGCTCCACTATGCTCCATGTCTTGATATGAAGGCCTGAACTAACGCTATGCTCCATGTCGTGATATGAAGGCCTGAACTAACGCTATGCTCCATGTCGTGATATGAAGGCCTGAACTACTTTCACTAGGAAGTTTGGTACGTTCACTAGGAAGTTTGGTACATTCACTAGGAAGTTTGGTACGTTATGATGTTTGGGTGATGATCACTGAACGCTGTGCTCTTATTTCCTGTTTACTCTTTCTTGCACTGTCCATATCTTCCTCTTCCATGGCATCCCTCACTCTCTGTCTTTCTTGCACTGTCCATATCTTCCTCTTCCATGGCATCCCTCACTCTGAGTAGAGCGTGATCGTGACCGGGCGCGGGAACGCTACGTGAAGGCCACGCTGAAGCTGCACGAGCTGCACAACGACTACGTGTTGGCCGTGCGGGCGGCTCAGGTCCACCACCAGCAGCACTACAGCCAGAGCCAGCCAACACTCCTCTCGGCCCTGCAGACACTGCAGGAGGAGATGGTCCTAGTGCTGTGAGTGTGTGTGTGTGTGTGTGTGTGTATTTGTGTGTGTGTATTTGTGTGTGTGTATTTGTGTGTGTGTGTGTGTGTGTGTGTGTGTGTATTTGTGTGTGTGTGTGTGTGTGTGTGTGTGTGTGTGTGTGTGTGTGTGTGTGTGTATTTGTGTGTGTGTGTGTGTGTGTGTGTGTGTGTGTGTGTGTGTGTGTGTGTGTGTGTGTGTGTGTGTTTAGGGTTAGGGTCAGGAGGGGTGTGTGTGTGCATGTACAGTATGTGGGGATGATGCATCAGGATGGTACAGCAGTTCACACATTATTATTATTATCAATGGGGTCAAACCATAGACTGTATATACTGTATAGTTCTATATATACAGTCTAAGGTTTGACCCCATTGATACACACACACACACACACACACACACACTGACTTACAGAGATTGAGAGAAAATGGATCATTTCCTGGTTATAAAAAGAACACTGCATCTGTGTCTATGTAGAGGAAGTTGTTTCCTGATTTATTTGCCTGCATATTCTGTGGTTCCCTCTAATAGCTCCCAAGGTTGTCACCTAATCGCTGCTTAAGTCATCAGTCTGTTCTGGTGATAAAAGAAATATGAGCCTAGCCTACGCTCCCTGGGTGTCTGTTTAATGTTGGACAAGGCCTCTCTACTTGACCTGTGAATGGACTGCACCAACACAGTATTTCCTTTCTCAGTGTTTAGTGCTACATATGTAGTGTAATCAAAAACTCTTTTTATAAGGAAGAACCCAGAACAAGTCACATAGAGCGTTCTCTGATATGTGTCCCAGTGCTCAAGGTTTTGAACACAGTATTTGTAGAAAACACAAGTAATAAAAAGCTGCCTGTATAAGCTAACATTGAATGTAACACACTGTAAATGTGAGATGACTGTCTCACTGTTTACTGTCTCACTGTCTCACTATCCATGGCTTTTCCCATTCCAGGAAGGAGATTCTGCAGGAGTACTTTGACCTGACAACCCTGCTCCATGAGGAAGTGGTGTTGGTTCACACGGAGATGACGAGCGCCCTGAACGCCATCAGCCCCGAGAGGGAGTACGACAGCTTCATCCAGCAGAACAGGTAGTGCTACGCCCAACGCTTCGCTCCAAAACGACGACTCAACGTGTCACAACAACATCACAGCAAGCGTGTTTCCATGGACATACAGTACACACTAATAAAAGCATTCTTCCTTTCCTTTTTTTGCATTTAATCGTTAAACTTGTTACTTAACAGAGGGTGCTTTCTCATCCTTAGCCGTATGTATAGGGGTGTAGTGTGTTTGATTTGTTTTTCAACTGGACTGGAACAGCATGGTGGAAAAAATCGAGGTGGTGAATGATATACAATATTGCCCCACCTGCTTAGCTTGATAGGATTCACTAGAAATGCATGAGGCTTTCCAAAGTGCTTCAGGCTCAGGCAGAGAGAGAGAGCACTGTGTCGATCAAAGCACAGAGAGTTGCTGCTGGCGCCAGCACTGACTATCAATCTTACTGTAGATCTGTCGAGATCAGTCCAGACCTTACCACCGATGGTGTACATGAGAATGACGGCTGACTACACAGTCCTTTACTGTTGAGAACAAGAATGTTTGCCAGGTTTTTTTCCATCATCCAAAAATAAATATTTTATTTTATGAATAGTTTAATGCCAAGGTGTATGTCTTGTTCTTTTGAGATATGACTGTGTTGCAAACAAAGGCTTAGTAAACTCAGTTCCCTGTTCCAAGGTCATACGGAGCTGTGTCATATTTTAGCAACACTGTGACAAAGAGTAGACCTCATCATCATGATTTAACATATATTTGTCAGTAGCTTTAGATGAAAGAACATTTTACCAACAAATGAGATTAGTGCCTTCAACTGATGAGCTTTTAATTGCACAAGCATTCTATTACCCTTATTGCCCTTACTCTCCCTATCAAAAAGCCAGCTACGGTTGTTATCATTTGATTAATCAAATGCGGTAGTTCTGCATCAGCGGCACTTCCTAAAGACAAACAAGCTGTGTAGCACACACACACACACACACACACACACACACACACACACACACATCCACTCTAGCACATGGACAGGACCTAATAAACATTAAGGAAATGAGTCCATGGAGCCAGTGGGAGCATTTGAAATCTCACTGTGCTCGTCCACAGCTATCTGGCTCTGTCCATGCAGAACTAATTGTGGGTCACATTTCACAGGCCCGTGTTGGCAGGTGGTTAAAGGACACTGAAACAGCATGGCACATTAGGGACATCATGATGAGGACTTTTTAATTAGAGGTGCATTATGGGAAATGTACTTTAAATGAAATTGGACAGCTTTTTCTGCTTTTGTAGCTGACAGTAACTTTCATGTGTAATAATGATAAAGCATTGATGCAATTGTGTGTGTGTGTGTGTGTGTCTGTGTGTGTCTGTGTGTCTGTGTGTGTGTGTGTGTCTGTGTGTAGGTCAGTAGCGGAAGTGCCAGCGTGTGTGGAGTTTGACTGCAGTGTTCTGGAGGAAGCGGAGAAACTCCAGGCTGAGGAGCTGGTGCTTAATGAGCTCACTCTAGAAGGGCTTCAGCACCGGTGAGACTCAGCACTCGGACCTTCATTCATCCATTCATTAACTCGTTTATTCATTCATTTATTCATTCATGTACTCGTTCACTCGTTCATTCATTTATTTATTCATTCATTCATGCACTCGTTCATTCGTTCATTTATTAATTTATTCATTCATTCATTCATTCACTCGTTCATTTATTCACTCATTCACTTCATTCATTTAATGCACCTAACTCATAATTATTGCATGTACATGTAGTTAAATCACTTGCACCATACTAACACATACAGTGGGTCCCCGTTAAGTTTGGACGGGTTCCTTCATGAATCACGATCCCCATTTTCTCAGCAGAAATGGCACAAACTGCAGTTGACACAAACAACCACAAGGTGTCACTTGGGTGCCACTACTATTTTTGATGCGACTGACTTACTGCTTCCATGACGCAGCGGGGGCACGGGAACTTCAATTGATCACGGTAGTTTAAGCTTACACTTGACAAAACATTCTAATATGAAAATGTAGATGCAATTGTTGTAAAATGGTGCAGCTCCTTTAAGAAAGCACCGTGTGCAGGGATGGAGAGAGAGAAAGCGAGAGGGGATAGGCCTATGTGTGTTAGAACTAAGCGTGTGGGAAAAGTACGTGCTGTTGAGACTGGAGCGAGTCATATTCAAAATAATGCAAAAAAAAAGCAATTATCCTCATTCATTGCAACCAAAGCATGACTGCTTGCCGACGTTCAAACGAAAAATATATCAAAGCACCTTTTGCGTTTGAATGTAGCACGAAAAAATGTTTAAACAGCTGGACAAATGATTTAGCTAATTGATTATATAACCTGTACACCAGCAATTGTTGAACATTTACCTGTACAAGTACATTGACAGTAGCCCAGCCTAACAGCATGTTGTAGGCCTACTGTAGAAATTTCACTTAAATTGCAACCGCAACATGCCTGCTTGCCAACGTTCAAACGACAACGAAAAAGATAATAAAACAACAAGAGGGTTGAGTCTGAATGACACTGAGTTTTTAGACACTGAGTTTTTGTAGTTAAGAAATATTTTCGTATAAAAAAAAATGGTCATTCTTCAATCTCCTTCACTGACGCCTATGGAAAAGGCTTAACGTCCCAAAACAACGATCAATGATCATCAAATTTCTCTCTCACATTGCTCCTCATAACCATCTATAAAAAAGTGTTTTTTCTTTTCTTTTTGAGCACATCCGAATCCCAGGACATAACGCACTGGACCTTATAATAGGCTCGAGATATAATTCCAAAGGGGGCAGATATGGGCCACTGCACTTAAAACTTAAAAAGATGAAGCTTTCCGAACTTTAAAATTGCGATCAGTGACTGGCATCGGGTGAACGAAGCTTTTCGAAGTTGAACAGGCTATTAAAAAATATTTGCGCACCTCCATGTCACAGGAGAGACTGGGCTCTCCCTTCTATGAAAAAGACGTTAGGCTACCTGCAAACTGGCCTATGATTTCATTGCTGAGTTTGCGGCAAAGCAAGAAATTTATTTTTTTCCTGAGTCAGGATATGGCGAGTCAGTGTCATTTATTTGTCCAATGTTAGCCTACAGATACAGACCAGTACATCTTATCAATAGTTTGAATGTCGTGTGTGTTTCTGCTCATTGACAAATACCGTTCAGCACAATGATTCATGCCCAATGAATTCCCCCTGTTAAAGTGTTCGCCTTTGTTACACTATTTGGTTTCGTGATGTAGCCTATGATAAACACCATATGGCCAAATATGTGACTCAGCTAATGTTATAGGCTATACAATTGAATTTCCCCTCTTAAAGGCAAGCTGGTGTAGCTTATTAGACTAGGCTACTATTAAAATACACCGACGGTAGCCTTGGCTATGTGTAAAGTAAGCTATCGCATGATTTCATGCACGTAAGTGAAAAGGGCCTTGCATCTGTCAAGTTGGCACAGGGCCTCGCATCCCCTTGCGACGGCCCTGCAGCTCCTCCTAAGACAGCGAGGAAAAAGTTAAAATACGCGATAAACCCGGGAAAAGTTGACAGGTTTGTTTCGGTCCCGGTGATTATTTGTGAAATTGTGCAAACGACAGCCTTTTCAAGGCATTTCAAGGAAGGAGTCGTAGCATGCAAGCTCCCAAATTGACCCAGTAGCCTAAGGCATCAATACATTGTTGGGACTGGGGAGGATCATGCGTTTTTTCTCAATCACTTTGGAGGTGTGCCTGTGTCTGTGTGCCTGGAAAGACGATAGATGACGGCTCTGGTCAATCACTTTGGAGGTGTGCCTGTGTCTGTGTGCCTGGAAAGACGATAGATGACGGCTCTGGTCATCCCATACCCTCCCCCCACTTCCTGTAGCCTACCATTATGAAGGCCTGTAGCCTAAAACGACTCGTTTCCGTTTTGTGACATTAAGCTTTTTCACGTTAAGCCCCCCTCCCCCATCCCCTTCTTTCACAAGCAGTGGGGGAGCGCGGGGCACAAAGTAACACTTTTTGGAAGACAAAGGAGGGTTCTCCGCGCTTCTGTCGTTTGGCCACAATCCGTTGCAACCAGGCCAGGACAGATATTTTAGAGAGGAGAGACGCCGGTGCAGCTCAGATGTCTTCTTAATTTTCTTTATTCTTCAGTAAAAGCTGCAGAACATTATTAAACTTTGACTAACATTTCGATGTGTCGATGTTTTTGACTAACGAACATCGAAACGTTAGTCAAAGTTTAATAATGTTCTGCACCTTTTACTAAAGAATAAAGAAAATTAAGAAGACATCTGAGCTGCACCGGCGTCTCTCCTTCTCTTTTTGGCTTTGGCTAAATATTTCTAAAATCATTTGAGTTTCACTAGTCACATGTTTTAACAAGCAACACTTGTTATTTAACTAATAACAGACGTGTGTCGAAAATTGACTTTATTTTCCATACGGAGAAATAACATATGCAGAGTCTAACCAAGGTCAATCTTGCCAAAAAAGCCCTCAAACCTGAAAACACATGAGGCAAAAGTGCAAAACATCACAAAACTAACTAAACTAACACGCGCATATTTTTGTATTGCAATCATTGTAGCCTACAGTTGTAACAGCGCGTAACAGTCGTTTTACTCCCCGGATGCGCTCATTATAAAGAACGTTTAACGTGTCCCAAAAACAGCTATCAATTAATCACCAAACGTATTATAAACAAGTATTGCCAGGAGCAACACCTTGCAAAAAATGATAACAATAGGCCTAGGCCTTTATATGGCTCTGCTCCTGCCTAGATTCGAACTCAGAACTACCTGAAAGTTGCAGACCTGTTCTGGAAATACGCGCATTAACCCACTCGACCGTCAGACAACGCTATCTGCTTCGAGTAGGCCTATTGAGTAGGACTGTAGCCTACACTGGTTGCTGTGGCACAGTCTTGAGTGACCGAATTCGTTTTTCTTTGTCATATGAATGCTGTCATTTTGTTAACATTACTGTTAAGGAGATGCTGTAGGCAAAGTCTATATTTCAACCTCGTTAGTGTAGTAAAAAAAATCAGAACTATTCACAAGGTTTCTGGGCAGCATATTTATGTTCTGTTAGCAAGCGAACTTCTCATGACTACCGACAAAGTAGCCTACTGCCAGCTGACGAAGCTCTCATTTTAAAACATTACTGAGAGACAGACACTGTACAATCAAGAAATCTTGCCACTGAATCCAAAACTATGTTTAACATTATGTACAAGGCTTAGGCTACAGTGGACTAGCATGTTGCAGGGGCTGCTAAAAACACAGAGAAACGCACTGAAAACTCGGCCAATCACAGCCCTTGCTGTCGAATGCGCCGTCTGGTTCGACCGTGGAACTCCACAGCGGACTATGCTGCCCCCAAGCGGCTGCAGTTGTACTTACATTTCACCATTCACCATGATCGTGAATGAAGTGTCAATTTTTAACTGGGACCCTCTGTACAGTACACACACACACACACTTTCCTTTTTCTAACCCACAAAATACCGACAAAATAACTGACTCACAGGTTTTTCACTTTCATTTGCTTAGCCCCATCAACACTCCAACTTTTTTTTTTTTTTTCATTTTTCCAACCCATGGTCTTTTCTCAAATGTTGCAAATTATCATAGTATATAGTAATATTATATTTTTCTCTGTTGAGCTGCTTAATAGTCTTATTTATAGTTTGCTTACTCTTAACATGTGGTGAACAAAGATGTTGGTCTGTGTTCACAAAGATACTGAAGTCTGTTTCGATATCTGCAGCGCTCTCAGTTTGCTTGTCAAAAAACAAGGAGTCAGTCTACAGGTCTATACACAGAGTCAGTCTACAGGTCTATACACAGAGTCAGTCTACAGGTCTATGCACAGAGACTACTCCTTGGTGCTGTCTTGGTGTTGTCGTGCTTTCCTGCTCATACTTGTTTTGTGGGACTCTATTTATGCCGCTATATTCTGACCCGTGTCTGAAAAAAGGTGCTAACTGATAGAGACCATTTTTGACCGATCGCATGTTCACTTCTCACTCTTCTCAGTGAGACTGACAAAGATTGCAATCATGCCACACAAGCAGTGGTTATTTTTATCAGGCTTTGCCGAATGTGCAGAATTATCAGTTACAATGTGCCTAGTTGTTGTGAGTGGCCAGGGGATTCCATTGATTTTATATTACTGAACTGCCCCTGGCTCTGATGGATGGATGGATGGATGGATGGATGGATAGATAGATAGATACATACATACATACATATATACATACATACATACCATACATACATAACATACATACATACATACATACTTTATTGATCCCCAAGGGGAAATTCAAGAAACATGTGCAAGCTTGGAGCATGTGTCCACTGCTAGGTGTGTGGCCCATGTGATGTGAGAGGGTGGTTGCACAGAAACCCTCGGAGGCTTTGAGTACACGTGCGCTGAGTGAGAAGGTAGAATGAGGTGTCCACTCCTTGCCCAGCGGTAGGTCAGATCCAGTCATCATGACAAATGCTTTTTCATGTAGTGGAGCGTGGTGGTGTTGTGGCTCGGCGTGGGTCCCATACTGAAACCCACCATTGGGAGTCTGTGTTGTCTGTGTTGTGTTTTATGACAAACGCATACACTTGAACAATATTTACTCAGGGAATAATGGTGGTGACTGTTTCCTTTTCTTTAATGACTGCTGCACTTGCTGAGGAATGGACACCATTCCTTGTTATTCGATCCTGTAGTAAAGTTATCTAGAGCGTTCTCCATTGTCAGGAAATACAGTACATGATTTAACTTCCTTCTTTATATTTCCATTTTATAGCTCAGTGCGGTCAAAGACGGTGTCTGATTACAGTCAGCCACTGCAGGTCATCAGTGTTATAGTGTCATCAGCACTGTCATCAATATTGCAGTCCATGAGTGCAATCTCCTTCACTGAAGGATTCCATTTCCCCTCCACAGGACAATCCTTTACTGCGTACAGTTTTCATCAGGCTTGTGAACGCTGTTCGCTATGCAAAGCCAGGCAAAAAGAGGAAGAATTGAACGGGGAGTTCATGGTACTGTCATTCACTGAGCTGCACACATTAGCATGAGCACAATTCTCCTCTCCTCACCAATATTGCCTGAAAACAGAGATGCTACAACTGTCTCATTATTGCTAATAACTGAAGCATAAAATTCTCGATTTCATTCTGATTGATTTGAGAAATCGCAGAGATTGATCCCAAAGTAATGTTCCCAGCTGTCCTAAGTAATGAGGCAATCATCGTAGAGCAATGTTTCACTTTAATAATGCAATTGTAATGCATCATCAGACATTGTAATTATCGAGCTCCTTACTCTGGAAAATTCTGCTCATCAGTCCCTTTGGGGCGTGGGCTTCATTGGGAGAGTATGTAGGCTTTTCATATGGCAGAATGAATGTTGGTTTAGCTCCAGAATAATGACTCTAGTGAATATTGACGCTTATTTTCGTATATGCCATAAGAAAGGCAATATCCAGCACCCCACATCACGTGTGCAGTCTGTGTAAAGACTATATCTATCTATATATGGATTTTATATATTGTACATATTGTATATAACCTTTACCTTGAGTCCCTTGGAAGTGCAGTTACTTTAAATTGTATCATCACAGTACCATGAGGGCTCCTTGCTTTTAATCTAGAGAGCTCCATGCAGTATATAATATGGAGAACAGTCATTTAATGGCTCAGTCTGATATACTAGGTATCACCACCAATATTTATTTATTCTTAAAAAGATCTGGTAGTGGCCACTTGATATATCCATGATGGATTCTGTTATTTAGTCACTCTCACAATTAAAAAACTAAAAAATGTATTTCTTCAGCAAGAATATAATTTGCACAAACCTACAAGAAGAATAGGAGAATGATTCTAATCAGTTCAACACAATGCGTTGTGCGTGTTTTAATTTAAATCTGACAGAGAAAGAAAAGAAAAGGCTCTGCTGTCAAGCGCTACTGGTATTGAGTTGGCTACGTGCATCCTCAAGGAGATGGTCATTTGCTCATCCTCTGACTCCTCTGAATGGACATGCTGAGATGCATTCACCCACATCAGTGTGCTGCCACATCAGGTGTGAAACCCGTCACCTTGGAGCTGTTTTCACTTTGCTCTACCAGATTCAGCACGGGAGAACAGTATAAAGTATAAATTCTTGAATTTCCCCTTGAGGATCAATAAAGTATCTATCTATCTATCTATCTATCTATAGATGGGATATTCAGCACGGGAGAACAGTATAGACGGGATATTCAGCACAGGAGAACAGTATAGACGGGATATTCCAACTCATGGAACGTCTCTCGGCCAATCAAAAACAAATAAATAGTTACATAGAACCCAATTGTTGTATAACCCGCGTGTTCTCCTCTTCATGTGCTCTGGTCGTGCAGGCTGACCACAGTGGAGGACGAGCTGCTGACCTTGACCACCACGCTGGGGAACCAGCAGGCCACAGTCACCCAACTGGAGCTGGACCTGCAGTCTGAGCAGGAGGGCCCGATACTCAGTGGACAGAGGTAAGCCCTGTGTCTGTATGCATGATACTCAGTGGACAAAGGTAAGCCTGTGGGTCTGTATGCATGAACTGGACATCCCTGGCTTTTTTGTCTACTTTCTTATATCTGCATGTTTGTATTAAGTTCGTTCTCTCTCTATCTCTCTCTCTTTCTCTCTTTCTTTTCCTCTTTCTCTGGTGAGAAAGACATGTGTGCAGAGCTGAGAGCAGTTGGGTGGATCTATTCATGTGTTTACGCTTTATTCATGTGTTTACTGGTAAAAGGGAGACGCACCAGCTCTTCACACTCTTGCACACATGTTTCTCACAGACAGTAGCGACTAGCGAGCTTGCACACACACACACACACATGTGATGTGATGATGTCCAGTAGCGAGCTTTGCACACGCTGCACAGACATATGATCTATCTTAAATCTCCTTGTTACCATCTACTTTCTACGGATTTACTGGCTACCGATTATATCTCGTGAACAAACTGTTGCATAAACTGTTGTTGCTAACCTTGTTGTTGATAACCTTGATCGCTAAACTTTTCTGTCAAACGTTAACGTTAAACGTTAAGCCAGTATCAAGGGCTGCAAATAATACCGGGCCAAGGAAACGCTATCTGGAAGAAGAAAGCATCAAATTCCTTCTAACGTCTCTCAAAACTAGTGACTCAATATAAAAGTGAGATCTTCTCAGATTACTTACCCGCTACCTGTGTTCGAGTTATCAAGGAACTGCACAATATCGCTGTTGCTAGCCAACTAGCAAACAAACGTTTAAAAGACAGTTGACACTGACGAGCCCTCGCCGCGACACAATGCCTCCCCTCAGCTGTGCACCAGGCTGCGACTCATGCGTCCTTCTCAGCGAAAAGATAGTGGAACTCGAAGCCAGAATAGCGATCCTCCATCAGATTGAGAAGGATGAACAGTTCCTCGACACCATTCTCTCCGTAAGTAACGTTACCTCTCTTACACACACAAATGCCAGATGCCCTGATTTCACTCTGTCCTCCAATACTTTAACCATGCCATGCACTAATGCAACTTCTGTCCCTGTTGCCTCTCCCCGGCCTCTGCTGAGAACCAAGCCTGCTCTGCTGGCCAGCTCCACTCCACACCAGCCTGAGCCATGGCGTAGAAGCAAGCATCACAAGCACGGCAGGCGGTCCGGACGGCACTCAGGCCCAGCCCAACCTATACGACTGGAAAATCGCTATGCCATTCTGACCGAGGATGAGGAGCCCCTCCTGCCCCGAGACAACCATCCCGGTCCCTCCTCAAAGTCGGCGCCCCCCGACCCCTCCTCCCCGGACCTCATCAACCTCCACCCTGGTCATCGGCAGTTCCATGGTTAGAGACCTCTGCATTCCCCCATCATGTAGCGGTCCCTCCAAGGTCTACTGCTTCCCTGGTGCCAAGGTCCTTGACATCCAGCAGAAACTCCCAAGCATCCTGGCCTGCCACACCAAGGTCAACAACATCATCGTACACGTGGGCACGAACGACATCAGAGATAAGCAGTCAGTAGCACTGCAGGAAAACTACAAAACTCTCATCACCACTCTGATGGGCACAGAAAAACGCTTTGTCATCTCTGGGCCTCTCCCTACCTACAGAAAAGGTGCTGAGAGATGGTCCAGACTGTTCGATCTCCACACCTGGCTCAAACGCTACTGCGCTTCCCTAAGCATCCCCTATGTCAACAACTGGGGCTTGTTCTGGGAGAGGCCCAGTATGCTGAAGCGTGATGGTCTCCACCCAAACCAACATGGAGCCAGGCTACTCTCTGACAACATAGCGTCCACACTGAGGCATTGACATTCTGTAGAAAATATTACAGATTCACGCCCCCCAGGTATTGATTTGAATGACATTATACATGTGGATGGGTCTGAGAATGTTTTCTGCAGGGTAACATACAATACTACTACCATAGATCAAGCTGCGTCATGCAATAGCATGACTTATGCTTATAGTTCTATTCCAACGTTGATTTCTACCCAACGTATAGTAAAAAGAAAAGACAAATTTAAAACTAGAAACCTAACAAATATTCTTTCCATACCTCAGCATATTCCTCAAAAGCCAGAGGCATTTTCAGCTAACATGGGTTTACTAAATATAGGTGCACTTACTACCAAAACCTTTGCAATCAATGATTTTATTAGTGAAAAAAAATTGGATTTTCTGTTTCTTGTTGAAACCTGGCTGACTTCAGACAGCGAAGCTGTTCTTGTTGAAGAATTATAGGCAAACGAGGTGGTGGAATTGCCTCCATTCTCTCAAACAAATATAGTTGCACTAGAGTCAACTTTGGCGAATTCGCTTCCTTTGAGTATATTGCCCTCACTCTGAAGGCTGACCCAGCTGTACTTCTATTAACCTTATACCGCCCTCCTAAACTATGGACTGGCTTTCTCGACCAGTTT
This sequence comes from Alosa sapidissima, assembly GCF_018492685.1. NCBI lineage: Eukaryota > Metazoa > Chordata > Actinopteri > Clupeiformes > Clupeidae > Alosa > Alosa sapidissima. The sequence continues at coordinate 12,570,462 of NC_055970.1, forward strand.
TCTGAACTTATGTCGCTCATCATCACTAGCTATGATCGGATAATTGTAAATGGCGACTTCAATATTCATGTCAATAAGACAACTGATGCTAAAGCCAGTAAGTTCCTTAATGTGTTGGACAGTTTAGAGCTAAAGCAGCATGTTACAGGACCCACCCACAACCTTGGCAACACCCTCGATCTAGTCATTTCTAGAGGGATAGAAGTCACAGACTTATCAGTAAATGATATAAATATGTCTGATCATCATTGTGTATCTTTTAATATAGTACTACATACTCCAAAAATTCATCCCGAAATTGCAATCAAATCGCGACTCTTGGACATTAGAGCAGAACAGCAGTTCATAGCTCTTATAGACTCCATAAATTTAGATATTTTACATCATCCCATTGATCAAATGGTAGAGGCTCTCAATCGTGAATTAGGCGCTCTGCTTGACAGAGTGGCACCCTTAAAGACTAAAAAAGGCCCTGTAGCAAACTGACACCTTGGATGAACGAAAATATCCATGATCTAAAAAGATCATGTAGAAAAGCTGAGAGAACATGGAGAAAAACTTTACAGAAAAAAGTTACAGGTTCACCGTGCCATTCTAAAAGAAAAAATAGCAAATTATAATAGAGCTATTTGGAATGAGAGGAGGAACCACTTCTCTAAGGTAATTGCTGAAAACAGTGGAAACTCTAGGGTATTGTTCTCTACCATTGATAGGCTATTGCATCAAACACCTTTTGATACACTCAGTCAGGCATCCTCTCTAAGATGCGAAGAATTTGCAGACTTCTTCAAAAACAAAGTCATTTCTATAAGGGAGGCTATTGGTAACACAAGTAATATGTTTGATAGTACACCCAAAAACAGCCCCCCAAAATTAAGGTCCTTTAGCACTATTACTCAATCTGAGCTTGGTAAAATTATAACTCAAACCGGCTCCTCAACATGTGTTTTAGATCCAATCCCTACTACATTCCTCAAAAAAGTATATGATAGCTTAGCTCCCTTTTCTCTCAAGGTAATAAATACCTCAGAAACAGGTATATTTCCAACTGCTTTTAAAACCGCTGTTGTGAAACCTTTACTTAAAAAGTCAAATCTTGACCATACCAATCTGAGCAACTACAGGCCTATATCAAATCTATCGTTTTTGAGCAAAGTACTTGAAAAAGTTGTTTGTAATCAGTTAAATACCTTCCTCAACGAAAACAGTATCCTTGAAAAATTCCAATCAGGTTTTAGATCAAATCACAGCACAGAAATGGCTCTAGTAAAAATAGTCAATGATCTCAGACTAGCTACTGACTCAAACAAAGTCTCAATCCTTATTCTTCTGGATTTGAGTGCGGCATTTGACACCATTGATCATAGCATCCTAATTCACCGCCTTGCGAAGTGGGTGGGTCTCTCTGATAATGCTCTAAACTGGTTTCAAACCTACATTACTGGCAGAGATTTTTATATCAGTCTAGGAGATCATGTATCTGAAAAACATGACTTGCCTTTTGGTGTGGCCCAGGGGAGCTGCCTTGGTCCCCTGCTATTTTCTCTATATATGCTTCCATTGGGAAACGTCATAAGTCAGCATAATGTAAACTTCCACAGCTACGCAGATGATACCCAATTGTATATGTCTGTGGAGCCAACTAACCCAGATGGCCTTTGCTCCCTCACTGCATGCCTAACCTCCATTAATCAGTGGATGAGCAAAAAAGCGAGATATTATTCTTAGTAATCTGGGGAACTTGGCACACCAGGTCAAACCAAAAGTAACAAGCCTCGGTGTCATCTTAGATGCAGAGTTAAGTTTTAAGCCCCATATCAGTAAAGTTACTCAGACAGCCTATTTCCACTTGAGAAACATTGCCAAAGTGCGGCCCTTTTTAACTCAACAAGATGCAGAAAAACTAATTCACGCCTTTATCACTAGCAGGTTAGACTACTGCAATGCACTTTTCACTGGTCTTCCCAAAAAACATCTAAAGAAATTGGCACTCATACAGAACTCTGCGGCTAGACTTTTAACTAAGACTAAGAAGAGAGAACACATCACCCCTGTGTTGGCTGAACTGCACTGGCCCCCTATTTCCTATAGAATTGATTTTAAGGTTATGTTAATTACTTACAAAGCTCTGAATGGCATAGCACCTTCATATATCTCTGAGCGTTTAATATCTTATCAACCACAAAGGAAACTTAGATCATCCAATTCTAATCTTTTAATCATACCCAAAGTGCTCCACAAACAAAGTGGAGAAGCTGCGTTTATCCATTATGCCCCCAAACTATGGAACACCCTGCCTCTGTACATCAAGCAGGCGAGTTCAGTAAATATTTTTAAAAAAGATCTGAAAACATACCTGTACAGGAAAGCTTTTAGTTAACTCATCTTATCCTGTAGACTACTTTTTCAGATTATTCTACATCTGCTACTATTGGAGGGCGCAGCCAGCCAGAAGCAGATGGGCTCCCCCTATTAAGTCAGGTTCTGCTCAAGCTTTCTTCCTGGAATATGGGAGTTTTTCCTTGCCACAGTTGCCATATGGCGTGCTTGTGGGGGGTAAGAGGGTTAAGGCTGCCAGTCTTATGACGTCATTTTCTATATTTTTGATATGTTGCTGAGTAGATCATAAACAGCAAAGAAAAATGATTGATAATGACTGACTGACTATTATTGTGTTACATGCTTCAAATGTAAAGCACTTTGAGCTGCATTCTGTGTATGAAAGGTGCTATACAAATAAAGCTTATTATTATTATTATTATTATTATTATGATGTGATGGTGCCCATGCGTAGGTGTGTCTCACTAGTTCTCAAAGTTCCTCCTGGGCAGCAGCTGTAAGCTATGAGCTGTTCCTCTGGGCAGCAGCTGTAAGCTATGAGCTGTTCCTCTGGGCAGCAGCTGTAAGCTATGAGCTGTTCCTCCTGGGCAGCAGCTGTAAGCTATGAGCTGTTCCTCTGGGCAGCAGCTGTAAGCTATGAGCTGTTCCTCTGGGCAGCAGCTGTAAGCTATGAGCTGTTCCTCAGGAGACCTCATCGGTACTCCAACTCTCATTCTAATCTCTTCTTTTTCTCTGTCTCTCCTCTTTCTCTTTCAGTCACTCTCTCATTCTCTCTTTCTCTGTCTGGCACACACTGTTCCCCTGTTTTCCTGCTCTGCTGCAGGACTGATTAGGTTGACGGTGGCACGGGTGGATGTAGTCAGAATGAGAAGTGATGTAGGGTGGCCTGTGCTCATTTGTCTTGGTTTATGTGGCTGTCCAAAGCCATTAGCACTTACAGCTGATTTATGGGGAGTTAATACGCTGTATAATTAATAAGAAGCCTCTCCGGTGGATGTCAGAAGAGTATTACTCTGGCTTTTAGTTGGTTCCATCTTTAAAGGGTGTGTGGTGTGTGTGTGTGTGTGTGTGTGTGTGTGTGTGTGTGTGTGCGTGCATGTGTGCGCGCGCATGCATGTGTGTGCGTGCGTGTGTGTGCGTTTCCTTTTGAGTAGTGTGTTTTGAGAGCCGTACGAGCCCTCAAGTCCACTTTGATCAGCGTGAAAGTAGTAGCATGTTGACACAAATTAGATGTGCACAACATGTCCGCCCATCATAGCGTCCTCAGAAGCTGATGAGGTGCTCTGATTAGCAGCGCGCTCCTGTTGGAGCTTGTTAATGCCGCCCGGAGCACATCTGTGGCAGCCAGAGCGCTGGGGTTCAGACTCTAATGGCAAAGCAAATGAGAAGTCTTGGAGGAGTTAGCGGAACATGGCTGTACTTGTGCATTTCTGTTTGTTTGTCTGGTGTTTGTGTAAATGTGTGTGAGTTTTTGCGAGTGTGTGGGTCGATAGCTGATTATGTGCATAGTGGTCGGACAGGATCTGTTTTTGTACTGTATGTCTGTGTATTATTTGCAACTTTTTTTACAATAAATGTAATGTTTCTGCACATTTTTGTAGTCATACGTGCGTGTGTGTGTGTGTGTGTGTGTCTGCAGGATATATCAGTACAGTAAGCGCAACGCTCTAGAGGACAGCCGTCAGCAGGTGATGGTTTCCATGGTGACGAGGGCGCGGCTGGAGGCCCAGAGGCTGCTGCTGGCCGAGAAGCTCCAGTGGCTGGGCGACCGCGATCCGCCTCGCATCGACCTGGACGACGACGACCGCCGCTCCATCACCTCGTCCACCTCCAGCGTGAGTGGCCTTCTGGGGACAGCGACACACTCACACACACACACACACACACACACACACACACATACTCATGTTTATACTACAGACACAGACATGCACAGATATACACATGCACACAGAAACACGTACACACTCACAGAAACACACACACACACACGCATATGCACTCACACAGAAAAACATACACGCACACACACTTGCCAAGTAGCCATTACGCATCGATCTGGACGATGACTGGCACTCCATTATCTCCTTCCCCTCCAGCATGAGTGAGCAATACACACACACACACACACACACATACACACACACACACACACGTGTAGTTGCGGTCAGTGGAAGGAGTGACTGTGTGAACATAATTGTTGGTCATTTTCTTTTGCTCATTTCACTTCCCTTCAAAACGTGTCATCCTAGTGGCCCTATAGAGACTCATTCAGTTTTGTGATAATCTCTGTGTGGAGCTAAACATGACCTGTGCCTTACACACACACACACATTGTGATAATCTCTGTGTGGAGCTAAACGTGACCTGTGCCTTACACACACACACATTGTGATAATCTCTGTGTGGAGCTAAACGTGACCTGTGCCTTACACACACACACACATTGTGCCTGTGCCTTACGCACACATGCATTGTGCTTGTGTGAAATATCTCTTTTAGACGCACTTCATTCCATATAGATGGATATGACATAGGTGGATAGAGTCCATGGAGGTACAGGTAGTAGATGCTAAATGCTTTCCAAAACGAAGTTCCACCAAGTGTCTGAAGGGATTAGATTCCGGTGGTCTGTCACAGTCAAGCCTGTTTGTAGTCAGTAATAGAGAAGTTGTGCATTTGTGTGTGTGTGTGTGTGTGTGTGTGTGTGTGTGTGTGTGTGTGTGTGTGTGTGTGTGTGTGTGTGTGTGTGTGTGTGTGTGTGTGTGTGTGTGTGTGTGTGCCTGTGTGTGCGTGTGTGTCTGTGTCAGCCAGGACACATTGCCTCTGTCACATTTGCAAAACGGCTCTCACAGTTCTATGTGTATGTTCACACTAGGAGTGTCTCAGAAGTGGCACTGCAACAGAGCTGCTGTTGTCTTTCGGCATTGAGTTTGCATTTATTAAATGGCAATAAATCCACACTGACAAACATTAATGAGCGCAAATGAAGATCTGACAGATATGTCACCAGAAAGCAGTCACATGTTTTTGTTTACCCGTGGTTGCTGTAGAGACAGAGAAAGCTTACTGTCTTTCACCTAACTATCAAATACGTGGCGTGACTGCTTGAGCCGTGCTGCAGCCATGTGTCGTATACGTGGTCATATAAACGTGACGGCTATTTTTCAAGCAAATGGCAAGTGAGTGGACAGTGGTCCTGTGAAAGGATACGATGAAAGATAGCACCGCAGCAGCTCCTCAGCAGACCAGTGTGAGAGAGGGTCATGGTGAGATGAGAACACACACATGCAGTGTGAGAGGGTCATGGTGTGAACGAGAACACACACATGCAGTGTGAGAGGGTCATGGTGTGAACAAGAACACACACATGCAGTGTGAGAGGGTCATGGTGAAAACACACATGCGGTATGAGAGGGTCATGGTGAGATGAGAACACACACATGCAGTGTGAGAGGGTCATGGTGTGAACAAGAACACACACATGCAGTGTGAGAGGGTCATGGTGAAAACACACATGCGGTATGAGAGGGTTATGGTGAGGTGTGAACACACACATACAGTGTGAGAGAGGGTCATGGTGAGAACACACACATGCAGTGTGAGAGAGGGTCATGGTGAGAACACACACATGCAGTGTGAGAGGGTCATGGTGAGATGAGAACACACACATGCAGTGTGAGAGAGGGTCATGGTGTGAACACACACATACAGTGTGAGAGAGAGCCATGGTGAGAACACACACATGCAGTGTGAGAGAGGGTCATGGTGAGAACACACACATGCAACCGGCAGTAGTGGCAGAACACACACGCCGCAGATCTGCTATGAATGAGGCATTATGGTACATATGTAGCCTCCAGGCTTAAACACACATTATGACGAGCAATTGGTCTGTTCGGTGTATTTCTGCACAGAAGCGCTTGCATGGAGCGCAGCAAATAGGCCCTCCGTCTGTTCTCTAGCTGGGTCGTGGTTGCAACGTGGTTTGAGCCGTGCCTGAGAGTTGCTGAAATTAAGAGCAACACGAAACCGAGCGGTTCTTCAGACACAATGCAGGCAGTGTGTTCAAGGCACGCGTGTGTTAGTGTGTGTTTATACATGTTAGATTTTCGTGTGCACAGGCACAAGCGTTTATCTGTGTGCCTTGTATGTGTGTGCATATGTGTGTGTGTGTGTGTGTGTGTTTGTGTTTGTGTTTGTGTTTGCATTTTTTTGTGTGTGTGTGTGTGTGTTCCTGGAAGACATGCACAGGTCAGTAAAAATGATTGGCCAATAGACACTATGATGATACTGCTCTACCGACATTCTGCATCGTCCTTCAGCATTGCTAAATGTCTTATGAAATAGTGAATGGTACTAACCACAACTATGAGGAATAATGTGCCACATCAGGACTTTCACCATGGCCGCTGGATCATTAAGCCCTGTTCTGGGGGAAAACTGTTTACAGAAAAGGGTTAAAAGATGTTGAAGGTGTAATCCATCTCCAGACTTGACTTTCTCTGGAATATTTTCGTAAAAATAATCTAACCATTTTGCCCAAAAGGTTTTTAGATTTGTGAAAGATTAAAGACATGATGCCAATAGCAGGAGACACACTGTGATGCTATTTAATGGCCCATTACCTTAGATATTGAGTAAATATGCTTTGTGTGTGACTCTCCTCAGGGATGCTTAATCACTGCCTGTGCTTGCTGCTGTTGTTGGTATTATAGTTCTTTGAAGGCTGGGTAATAAATATAGAGTCTTCCCTGAATTACACTTTACTTTTAAATGCCATTAGTCATCAGTCGTGTGCCCTAGACCCTGTCCTGGTGTCCATTTAGGGGCAGCCCATTAGGGGCAGCCGTGGCCCACTGGTTAGCACTCTGGACTTGTAACCAGAGGGTTGCCGGTTCGAGCCCCGACCAGTGGGCCGCGGCTGAAGTGCCCTTGAGCAAGGCACCTAACCCCTCACTGCTCCCCGAGCGCCGCCGTTGAAGCAGGCAGCTCACTGCGCCGGGATTAGTGTGTGCTTCACCTCACTGTGTGTTCACTGTGTGCTGTTTGTGTTTCACTAATTCACCGATTGGGTTAAATGCAGAGACTAAATTTCCCTCACGGGATCAAAAAAGTATATATACTTATATACTTATACATTTCCCTGCATTTCCTTCTATTAGCAGAGAAGCTTCATACTTCAAATGCAGGTAGAGCATTCATAACAGAACTGGAGATTGGGGGGGGGGGCTTGTGGAACATGTTTTGTCAGCATGTGTGATTCAGTCACAGAACGAACGAGAAATTATATTGGTTTAGTGTCCTCTCCCAGGTCCTCTGTCCTTCCCCTTCCCCCTGGCCATAGCAAGGAAGTTTGGTCATTCAAATGTAACAGATGACATTGTGTGCGTGTGTGTGTGTGTGTGTGTTGGGGGGGGGGGGGGGTTCTCAAAATGTAGCGGTAGTGAGGAGCCAGTGTTAGTTCCTAATTATTTGAATGAGGAATGAAAGCAGCCTGGTGTAGCTGTGAACATGTAGATAGTTGTGTTAACTTCACCAACAAGTGAGAGGAGCCAGTGTTAGTTCCTAATTATTTGAATGAGGAATGAAAGCAGCCTGGTGTAGCTGTGAACATGTAGATAGTTGTGTTAACTTCACCAACAAGTGAGAAGAGAATGTTACAAGTTGTGTAAGATGTGTAAGGAAGTTACAAAATTTCTGAAAGCTCCCTACTTGGGTAATGTGGATGATTTTGTGGACCACAGGGAAGTAATGGCTCATCCTCTGTATCTTCTGAGAATCTGTAAAAAGACATTTCAATTTGAGAGCACCTTCAAAGTTTTGACGCCATCTTGTCTCAACATCTCATTAACATCTTAGCTGAGCAAATCTCTCACTAAAAAACTAAATGACCCCTTTCCATTCTAAAAGCCATAGTGGATTTTACTAGACAACAAACCATAAAGTAACCTCTATATCAGGCTCATGAGCCATCCAGCCCTATCCTGGCATGAAACCATGATTGATGCTTACATTTAAGATACCTTGAAGCAGTATAGACCCTTTCAAGAGAGTTCCATTATCAGCATCATAGTTGGCCCCACAAGGCTTCCGTTTTAACATTCCATATGTTATCTTAATGCAGAGGAAGTAGATTGGGAACCAAATAGAACGTTCAAGCATTGTTTTTGTTTTTATTGTTGAAAGGGTCTATAGAACGTTCAAGCATTGTTTTTGTTTTTATTGTTGAAAGGGTCTACAACAATAAAAAAAAACAATGCTTGAACATTCTATTTGGTTCCCAATCGACTTCCTCTGCATTAAGATAACATATGGAATTTAAAACGGAAGCCTTGTGGGGCCAACTACAGTATGATGCTGATAATGGAACTCTCTTGAAAGGGTCTATAGGCAGTAGTCAGTGGGGAATGCTTACATTTGCTTCAGTGTATGTTACTGTGGCTGACTTATTTCCATAATACTGCATCCCAAATAAAGCACACCACCGCAGGGCAGACATGCATGAAAAAAGCAGGCCACCCAGGGCAGACATGCATGAAAATGAGCTGCTTTGCCACAGAAGAAACAAATTTAGATTTAGATGAACAGTACGTGTGTGTAGGGACAGATAGTACTGGGCTCATCTGAATGTTGCAAATGCAGAGGCACCAGACCCAGTATAAACACTGCACGGAGGCCACAGGCTGATGATGGCTCAGATAAGGTACCACAGATAGGCCTAATGATGCTATCTCTGTCTCTTGGTGTCTTTTTTCTCCTTTATGCTCTCTCTCTCTTACTCTCTCTCTCACTCTCTCTTCTTTTCTCTAAATCCTTCTCATTTCTTTCTCTCTGTCTGCTGTTCTGTTGTGTGTTCTCTCCCAGGGTGGAGAGAGGGAGTTCCGGCTGCCCAACTTGGATTCGGTCATGTCTCATCTCGGTGCCCTCTTCAAGCCCAAGTACACGGTCAGTCCACTCCTGTCCTCCACTCATCCACTCTTGCACTCCAGCTCACTCCTGTCATCTCTATTCTCTCTCTCTCTCTCTCTCTCTCTCTCATGCTCTCATGTTCTCTCGCTCATGCTCTTATGTGCTCTCGTTCCTCACTCTCCCACACTCTTCCTCTTAGTCATCTGCCCTCTCTTCCTTTCTTCTTTTGTCTCCTCTTGACCCCCCCCCCCCCCCGCCCCTCTTCTCCCATAACCTCACACTCCTGTTTTTCACCTCCTCTGCCATAACTCTACACTCCTGTTCTTTTGACCATCAGTCTTTTCCGTTTATTTCCTACTTCGCTGCTCCTCCCAGCTCTCCAGCAGGCACACAGATGCTAGTTGATGCAGATGCTAGTTGAGGCAGATGCTAGTTGATGCAGATGCTAGTTGAAGCAGATGCTAGTTGAGGCCTTTAGCACTTGTGGAAAACGTGGTCACATTTTTGAGTGAACCAAAGTGAACTTAGTATTACTTATAAAAGTTACAGAAATACCAACGTGGTGTATACAGCAACTGCAAGTCATAGATAGATGTCTTCACATGCAGTAACTTGGATGCATCTGTAGTGTGAGGCTCTGTTTTGATTTCTTCCCTGTGAGTGGAGTATAACAGTACTCCTGTACTCATGTCTTGTACTCATGTCTTGTTGTGTCCTGTGAGGGGAGTATAGCAGGACTCCTGTACTCATGTCCTGTGAGGGGAGTATAGCAGGACTCCTGTACTCATGTCTTGTTGTGTCCTGTGAGGGGAGTATTCACCTTATTCACCCGGCTGCTA
>NC_055970.1:12585552-12650552 GCF_018492685.1 Alosa sapidissima
GTTGGTAGGCTTTTCCTTTTGAAGTTAATGTGTTGATGGGATATGTTCTGTCTGGTTATTCCCTCTGGGGCAGAGAGCCAGAGAGCAGCCCTGTGATGAGTTCAGACACTACTAAGTGGATTGCTGATTTCTTTTTATGAGACTGCTCACACATGGTTTGAATTGGTGTTTAATATCTCTCATTCAGTTTCTTCTTTCTATCTGTCTGTCTCTTTCTATCATTCTCTTTTTCTCCTCCTCTTTGAAGGACAAATGGGTTCTGGAACATGATGACGTCATCTTGGGCCAGAGCATTGGGCGGGTGAGCTCTCATGTCTGTGTGTGTAATGATGGGCTCTGTTGTACAATACAGGATGACATGTAACACCAATGCTGCCATTCAGTTCAGCTTGTATGTAGGTCTGTGTCTCTGTGTGTTTCTGAGAGAAAGACAGGCAGGTTGTACAGAATGATATTATTTACATGTAGGTGTTTATGAAGTATGCACTTCTGATCATGTAGGTGTTTATAAACTATGCACTTCTGATCATGTAGGTGTTTATGAAGTATGCACTTCTGATCATTTAGGTGTTTATGAAGTATGCACTTCTGATCATGTAGGTGTTTATGAAGTATGAACTTCTGATCATTTAGGTGTTTATGAAGTATGCACTTCTGTTATCTTTTTTGTTGGGCCCTTAGTCATTTGCCCAGCTAATCTTAGACAGACATGACATCAAGTTTCTTGCAACCTTGACATCAAGTTTCTTGCAACCTTGACAGCAAGTAAGTGTGTGTGTGTGTGTGTGTGTGTGTGTGTGTGTGTGTGTGTGTGTGTGTGTGTGTGTGTGTGTGTGTGTTTACAGGGGAACTTTGGTGAGGTGTTTAGTGGTCGTTTACGCTCTGATAACACTCCGGTGGCTGTTAAGTCCTGCAGGGAAAACTTGGCACCAGATCTGAAGAACAAGTTTCTAATGGAGGCCAGGTGAATACACACACACACACACACACACACACACACACACCACGCAATTCATCCTGAAGATTACTAATTGGTTAAGACAGCCAAACTGCCTTGGCATTGTAGTTGGTAGACCAGCAGAGACTGAAAGACTTTTTTCAGGTTGTATGAATGAAAAGCCATTGGCTGAAAGTATTTTAAACAGTCTTGCTCAAAGTAGCATCTTTAATGTGCAGTTTTATTAACTAATAGCACTGGACAGACGCCACTCCTCCCATCTCTTCCTTTTTAATCATGGACAGAAGTACAATTATAAGTACAAGATGGTAGTGGAATGAGGGACTAGAATAAGCAGTGTAGGTTGAGTATTATTCAGATTCAGATTTTTCTCATTCAGGTGGGTCCAAACTGGTTCATATTGACCTGCTGAGGTGGAGGATAGGAGTTTGAGCTCAGCAGGGTAGCACATTAAAGGCAAGCCCTGTGTTTCATTATGCAGGGTAGCACATTAAAGGCAAGCCCTGTGTTTCATTATGCAGACGGGGCACAGAGAAAGTATATCGGCTTATTTCTTGGCCTTGACAGCATAAAGTATTTTGGCTGTACAATGACTGTATCTATTCTACATGACACCTAGTCCTACTGTATGTAAATCAACAATACAATCGAAAAGCATCCATCATGTCTAACTTGTGTTGTAAATGGTTGGTAGGATTTTGAAGCAGTATGACCAGTGACTACATCTATTGTGTTGTAAATGGTTGGTAGGATTTTGAAGCAGTATGACCAGTGACTACATCTATTGTGTTGTAAATGATTGGTAGGATTTTGAAGCAGTATGACCAGTGACTACATCTATTGTGTTGTAAATATGGAGCTAAATTTGTCTCAATAATATTTGCGCAGAGGGGGATCCGCAAATATTTCTTGATTTGCATGTGTGTTTTGATATCTACAAATAAAAAAATCATATTTTTTCATAAATGCAGAATCACATTTCACAAATGAAATTTTCGGATTTACAAATGGCATTTTATTTACAAATGCACATCTATATTTGTAAAAATCAATATACGAGTTACAAATATGTTTTTTTTTATTTGTAGATATCAAAACACACATGCAAATCAAGAAATATGTGTGGATCCCACTGCAAAAACTGCTTATCTAACAAAATCTAACCAAGTGTTATTAATCTTATATCAAGATAAAAAAAACTAGTTGGTATTGTTTTCAGTATAAAGAGACTTACCTGGCGCTTTCTTGTGAAATCATTTGACTTAATTTAAAAAAAATTGACTTATTTTAAGACATCTCATCTTGAAAACAAGCAAATTTGTCTGCCAGTGCGTTAAGCAAATTTGTCCTAAAAACAAGCAAATTTGTCTGCCAGTGCGTTGAGCAAATTTGTCTTGATAAGACTCCTTAAAATAAGTTAAAAGTCTTCTTAAATTAAGTCAAAATGATCTTTTGAGGGGGCGCTAGGTAAGTCTTTTCATACTAAAAACAATACCAAATAGATTTTTTAATCTTAATATAAGATCAATAACACTTGGTTAGAATTCATTTTTTGCAGTGCCCCCAAATGGTTGGTAGGATTTTGAAGCAGTATGACCAGTGACTACATCTATTGTGTTGTAAATGATTGGTAGGATTTTGAAGCAGTATGACCACCCCAACATCGTGAAGCTGATTGGTGTGTGCACACAGAAGCAGCCCATCTACATCATCATGGAACTGGTGCAGGGTGAGCGCTCCCCATACACACACACACACACACACACACTCACACACACACTCACCTGCACCCACACACACACACACACACACACAGACCCACACCCACACACACACCCACACTCACTCACACACCTACACACACACCCACACTCACTCACACACCTGCACCCACTCACGCACCTACACACACACCCACACTCACTCACACACCCAAACACACACCCACACACAGACCCACACCCACACACACACTCACACACACCTACACCCACTCACACACCCACTCACACACACACACACTCACACACCCACACTCACACACCCACACATACATCCACTCACACACACACTTACACACACACTTACACACACCCACTCACACACTCACACACTCACACCCACGCGTTGGTGAAGAACATACTGTACATAAACATATACGAGGCCTATGCAGAGAAATCTCTGTCCATGAAGATGATATACAACACATACAATCTTGTACACAGTGGCAACCAATCATTACCCCAATAAATGAATGTGTGCATGCATATATGTATGTGTATGATTACCTTTATGAGTGACATATCTGCGGTTGTATCTGTGATGTGATGTGATGTTTTTGTGTGTGTTGTCTTTGTGTGTGTGTGTGCACGTGTGCACGTGTGTGTGTGCATGTGTGTGTGTGTGCACGTGTGCGTGTGTGTGTGCGCGTGTGTGTGTGCATGTGTTTGTTGGCATGTTAAACCCACAGGAGGAGACTTCCTGTCCTTCCTGCGCTCCGAGGGACATCACCTGAGATCTCACATGCTCCTCCGCATGGCAGAGAATGTGGCGGCCGGCATGGAGTACCTGGCCAGCAAGAAGTGCATCCACCGGTGAGAGAGGAAGACAAGTATCCAAGAGAGTGATTAAGAGAGATAACAGCAGAAGTATAGAAACAGAGATGGAAAGATAGAGAGAAACTCATAAAGACAAGAGAGGGATGTACTGATGTGTAGGTGATAACATTGAGAAAAGATATTTTAAAAGTGCTCACATGAATGAACAAGAAGAATGCCTTGTTCTGCAGCATGACAAAATCAGTGACTTTATCTTCCCCTCTCTCTCTCTTTCTGTCTGTCTCTCCCTCTCTTTCTCCCTCCCTCCCTCCCTCCCTCTGTCAATATCCTCGTGCAGTGACCTGGCGGCACGTAACTGCCTGGTGGGGGAGCAGAGCGTGGTGAAGATCAGTGACTTCGGCATGTCGCGTGAGGAGGAGGACGGTGTTTACTCCGCCGCCGGGGGCATGAAGCAGATCCCAGTCAAGTGGACGGCGCCCGAGGCCCTTAACTACGGTGCGTCCCTCCTCACCTCACCCACACCTGACGCATCTCCTCACATACTGGCCGTGAGAGAAACACTACTGTCATGGAACAATCTGCTAGAATATCAGTAGCAACAAATTAGCAGCTAGCTTTAGTGGGGAACTAGTGTCACTGGTATACTGCAACTACAGTGTAATTTGTTCTGTGGGATTCTGAGCTTGAATACATCCTCTTGTTCACTGTTTAGTATAAAAGGTATTTATGGTAAAACCCTTATATGTGCAAAAGTAGGCAATGGCATTGTTGTAATCACCTGATGATTTCAAGATTGTTGGCCTTATTTGAAATAAGTGAGCATACACGTGAAGATGCTGTTACCTATTGCTGTTTCACATTGAAGTTAAAAATACAAGTGCTCATTCACTTTTCCATTTCTCTCCACTCTGTCCTAAATGACTCGTCTGAAAGTGGTGATCTTACTTCACCTGACTGACTGACTCAGTCACAAGTTTAATTCAGGACAGAGCTCTGCTTTATCTGTGTCTGAGTCTGATTTCCTTTTTGACTCCTTTTGTGTCTGTCTTTTCATTACCTCCTTTGTTAGAGCATCTTCTGAAGTGTTGTCTGTTGTTGTTGCCGTGTGTGTTGGTGTGCTCAAGTATTTTGCGTTCCATCACTCTCTCTGTTCCTTCCTCATCACACGGCTTGTTATCAGAGAGGCAGCTTTATTGATTTATCTTTTTTTACCAGAAGACGGTGGGTTGTGTTTGTCTTTCGGTTCCGTGTCAGTCACCTGTCACGTTATCATCGCCATCGAAATTTTCCCGGCGGCAAAAACAATCAGTTGTCATGCCAGAGAGGAGCCGCTGAAAATTGGAACTGGGATTGAATTTATTTCCGTCAGAGTGAGTCAGAGGTCCGACTGACAAGGCCCTGGCTGTGACGAAGGAATACACCCACACACACTCAGACAAGTGTGCACACACACACCCACGCACACACAAACCCACGCACACACACACACACACACACACACACACACACCCACGCACACACACACACACACACTCAGACATGTGTGCACACACACACCCACGCACACAAACACACTCAAACATGTGTGCATACACACACCCACGCACACACACACACTCAAACACAGACACGCATTCAAGCAGGCAAGCACACAAACACGTGCATGCACACACACACACATCCTCCCCTCTCATAGAATTACCCGTCTCACTGCTCCCCTCTGCTGGTTGTTTCAGGGCGCTACACCTCCGAGAGCGACATGTGGAGTTTCGGCGTGTTGCTATGGGAGACGTTCAGCCGGGGCATCACCCCGTACACCAACATGTCCAACCAGCAAACACGCGATGAGGTGGAGAGAGGTAGGCCTTTCCCTCCTGCAGGAATTTCAGGTTCTTCACTGTTTAATCAGGGTGAAAAGCCCTGCCTGCATGTGTAGTTATGTGGGCAGCATTCTTCAAAAATGTCAGGCAGAGCCAGTCTTTAGCAGAGCCTCTCTCTGAAGGGCATGTAAAACAGTGTAGTCTAGTCAGAGAATCTCACCATATATTTTGTAGTCTTTGAAGGTATTGCTAATGGTCCCTGACCATGGATTAATGATGTAGTGTCCTGAGTCAGAATGGTGATCCCCGCTGATCATAATGTGTCTTTCAGATAGAACTACAGTCTGTGGTGTCTGTATTGGCAGGCAAGTCAGCTGTGTTTTCAGAAGGAGGAATAAAAAAAAAAACAGATGTCATAATTAACTCCAATTAAGCTTATGCAGAGCCTCATAAAGGGTGTTGAGATACAGTAGCATACTTGTTGGGAAAAGGATGATGTGTTTTATAACAGTGTCTTAGTTGAACAGTTAGACAGCAGCACCCATGGGAAATTAAAACCTGTTTACATTTGAAGACAGAAAATGTTTTAAGGTAACCTCATGTAATGTCATTATTGAAGAAACAATATAGCCTTATCCTTTTAGCACAATCATTTATATAAGATCAACACAGATGTATAAAAGGTGTGTATAAAAACTAAACAAAATATACTATCCTTATGGATTGTGATGCTAGTATTGTAGCATTAACACAGTGCTTTACTAAATTTATTACAAATATTTTTGAGTTGACTTGGGATCACTATTTTGTTTTAACTTGTAAAATAATAGAGTTTTGGAGTGAGCTTTGGCCGTAGATTAGCGTGTGCACATTGTGAACATTGTGACTGTACCACGTCTGAAGCACACCGCCCTGAGGCTCATTCCCCCAAGGCTGCTGTTGTGCAACAGCCAGCTCCGTTTAATGAAACACTATCACATTTCACACAGTCTCTCTGTTAGTTCCCATGAAGGTATTATCACAAAGCTTTACAGCTGTCAGCCGTGGACTGGATCTAGATTTGAAAGCAGATACTGTTATATACTGTACATTTGCTTTAAGCCCTGGAACACATTCTCTTTTAGTTACTACGGCCATTATGCAACAATGTTTTTTCAGCAAACACACACACATAGGTCATGATAAATCCTCCTAGTTTGTCTTCACATGACACATGACACAGGTTGTCTCAGTTAAAATAATAATAAGTTTTATTTAGCGCCAGAGTCACTCAAGAGTGTTAACAGAGTCGTTTCATAGTGTTAACAGAGTCACTCCATAGTGTTAACAGAGTTGTTTCATAGTGTTAACAGAGTTGTTCCATAGTGTTAACAGAGTCGTTTCTGTCAGGTTGCTGAGTAGGTTGGGACCCAAACGCACAACAAGAGGCTTGAGAATACATCCAAACACTATTTTACTCTTGAAAACACTTTAAACACCTCCTGGGTGCTCTTGTGAGTGCAGGTGATGTTTTGCATCTGCTAAGGTGGTGTCTGTGGTCGATGTGTGTGGGTGTGTACAGTATGTCTGTGGGTGTGTATATGGGTGTGGGTGTGTACAGTATGTCTGTGGGTGTGGGTGTGTATATGGGTGTGGGTGTATGAGTGTGTCAGCCCTGTGTGTTGTCTCCTGCAGGTTTCCGGTTGCCAGCACCCAGTAACTGCCCAGCTAAGGTGTACGCGCTGATGTCACAGTGCTGGCAGTACGACCCCAGGAGACGGCCCACCTTTTCCAAAATAAGGCTGGACTTAAGTCACTTGTGCCATTAGTCTCTGTGGGTATGTACCAGCACACACACACAAACACACACACACACACACACACACACATTTACATGTTGGCTTAGACATATGGCACATGTGTGCACACTTACACAACTAAGCATCATTTCATGCAAATAATTTTAAAAGCCACTTCCTTTTTATTTTAAAGTGACAGTAAATGCTTTCAGTGAGCTAAATCAAAACTGTTAAACATAACCTGCAATGTAATGGCAGTTTCGATGGCGAAACTGCCATTACGATGGCGATGGCGATGGCGATTGCGATCGCAAATTTCGATGGCGATGATAACGTGACAGGTGACTGACACGGAACCGAAAGACTACTAGATTCTTCACTGTGGGAACATTATGTTATTAAGATAGTTATAAGTTATAGAGTCTGCATTCCATATCAATTTAAGCAATTATTTTCTGTCATTTAGCACAGATCCTGTCAGAAATGCAGCTGCAGCGGCCTTTTGGTGTTTTCCCATTCAGCTCCACTTCAAAGGCCCATAAATATAGTCTATAGACTGAACATTCAGCTCCACTTGTTTGGAAAAAGCCCATACATATAGTCTATATACTGAAAACACAGACATGCTTATTTCTCTTATCTTCTCTGAACAGATGACTAAGACTAAATTAACTGATGGGGCGTTGGATGAAGGAGACACCACTGATCAGCTATGGACCCTTTCAAGAGAGTTCCATTATCAGCATCATAGTTGGCCCCACAAGGCTTCCGTTTTAACATTCCTTAATGCAGAGGAAGTAGATTGGGAACCAAATAGAATGTTCAAGCATTGTTTTTGTTTTTATTGTTGAAAGGGTCAATAATAATGATCTCCTACAGATGCACATGGGACGACAACAGACATGACCTGCCTTCGGTTTTTAAACAGACAGGGGTCCAAGTTGAAGCCCTGACCTCCTGTTTTCTCCTGGGCTTGGCATGCTGCACTGCCCGGTCCCTGTGCTTGATCCCCGCTGGGGCTGCCTGAAGTCCTCTGAGGTGCCTGGTGCCTAGATGGGTTGGCGAGAGTGTGTTTTCTCATTACAGTGTGTGTCTGCGATACCATGCTTGGGTGTGCCTCTTCATACTGTCACTTGAACAGGTGCCATTCAGGTGTGTAGCTCCTCATACCTCAGCTGGAATGGCTGGATATGTGAAGGTCCCCTATAGTCACCTGTGTATGAGACACCTGTGTGTGACCTCACCTGTGTGTGACCTCAACTGTATGTGACCTCAACTGTATGTGACCTCACCTGTGAGGTCACACACCTGTTTTCAAGCACTGTGGTTAATGAAGCCATCCGTTTGTTAACACAGTCATACTTTTTTTAATGCAGCAAAATATTTTTTTATCAAGAGATATTTTTTCAGTAATTCCTTTCAAAAGACAGTACATCTGTCTTTGGTGCTCTGGCAATCCAGTTAGATCCATACTGATGCCAGTACAAAGCCTTTATTTATGCCATTACATATGTCAGTCGTGCACGGGTTTTGGAAATCCTGAATGTAAAAAAAAACAGTGATTTGCATGTGTCCCAGCTACCATTAATAGTGCCATAGCATGGTTTGTTTGAGATTGTAATTAGATTTATGTATTTATATATAATTATAAAGATTAATTCCCTTCCATGCAATTCTGTTAGAGGTTATAGAATGTGTTTGTGCTTGATAGAATGTTTGAATTTTTGCAACAGATTTTGTCTTTATTCTTTATTCTATGATCTTTAATATTTTGACCAGGACACAGGCCTTTCTAATTTGAACTTGGTTTCAGCATTCTCCTATGGTTTGTCTTCTTGTGTGAATATGTTTCACATGTATTGGTTCTGTGAATGGGATTGTATGTATATTTGTTTGGATGGCATATTACTTTTTGTAAAACATCTTCATCACACCTACAGTAATTATCATTTCCCAAGCAGCTTGTATCTCTGGATGCAAACATGAAAGACTTTCATGTGAAATATACACTTTGGTTCAGGGAATATATGCTATATCACTCAGACAATAGCAAATGTACACATTCTTATTGTAAAAAGGTTTTTTGATATTATAATATTGATATGTTATATACATATTTAAACTTCAGCTGCCATAAAGTTGTTTTTTTGGAGTGAAAAATGACTTTTTTGTCATGCCTGGTGGTCATTATCAAGTCAAGTCAAGTCAAGTCGGCTTTAATGTCAATTTCTTTACATGCACTGGTCATACAAAGAATTGAAATTTCGTTTCTTACTTTCCCATGCAGACATAGACATACTTTAGACATAGACATAGCCATAGACATTAAAAAATAAAAAAATATACAGACATGCCACATACAGACATTAAAGTGCGAGACTGAAATATAGAACATATATCAAAATATAGAAATATAGAACATATATTAAAAAAAATAGAGGTAGTTGT
This sequence comes from Alosa sapidissima, assembly GCF_018492685.1. Taxonomy (NCBI): domain Eukaryota; kingdom Metazoa; phylum Chordata; class Actinopteri; order Clupeiformes; family Clupeidae; genus Alosa; species Alosa sapidissima. The sequence goes on from NC_055970.1 coordinate 12,595,115, forward strand.
GTTGTATATTTACATAGTCCTAGCGTAACCTTCTGATAGAGTAGTAGTAGCAGCAGCATTGTGGCAGAGTGATAAATAACATTGATAACATTTACATGAATTTAAACTTGTGCTTGTGTGTACTGTATATTTACATTGATATGCAGTCATTTCAAGTATATCAGGCTTGATATGAAGCAGCAACACGTTAGGCTGCGCAGTCACAGTGCAGTTCCACAGGGCGGTCCTGGGGGGGGGTTAGGATAGACAGGATCCTAGGTTCCTGGCTGGCTGGTGGGTGGGGGGGCTGTCAGTGATGGGAGAGTGGGTAGAGTGTTCAGTATCCTGATTGCTTGGTGGATGAAGCTAGCAATTCTGGTGGTGCGGGAGCGGAGGCTCCTGTACCTCTTTCCAGAGGACAGGAGGCTGAACAGTTCATGTGCAGGGTGGGTTGTGTCCTTGACAATCATTAGTGCTTTGCGGGTGGTGTAAATGTCCTGCAGGGAGGGGAGTGGTGCTCCAATGATCCTCTTAGCTGTGTTAACAATGCGCTGAAGGGTCTTCCTGTTCTGATCTGTGCAGCTTCCGCCCCACACTGTGATGCAGCTGGACACAATGCTCTCGATGGTCCCTCTGTAGAATGTGGTCATGGCACATTATCTCCTAGCTTGCATTGCTTCATCAAAGGGAATAGGTCGAGCCTGAATTACATTTTCTCAACTGCAGTGGAATGTTCTAGTTAAAGTCACCTGATGAAATTCTAGGTTATTCAGCAAGACAGTGCTACAATCTGGCTTTCATGTGGCTGTTAAAATTTAGATCACTGTCAATTAATACACCAAGATTTTTAACAATATCCTTTGCTTTCAACCCTTTTGGGTCTAGGAGAGTGTCAACCCTAAGTCTTTCCTCCTTACCAAATATAATTACTTCAGTTTTGTCTTTTTTCAGCTGAAGAAAATTTTATTACAACCAGTTGTTGATTTGTTCAATACACTGACAGACATTCTAGGAGACCTTAGTCATTTGGTGACAGAGCTAAGTAAATTTGTGTGTCATAGCTGCATAGCTATGATATGAAATTAAATTGTTTTTGATGATTTGTCCATTGTCCAAGTGGGAGCATATAGAGGTTGAATAATAGTAGCCCCAAGATCGACCCCTGGGGAACACCACAGGTCAAGGATGTTGGTGTTGAGGTACAGTTGCCGATGACAACAAAGAAGCTCCTTTCTTGTAGATATGATTTGAGCCAGTTGATACTATGGCTGTAAATCCAACCCAGTATTCTAGTCTGTGTAGTAAAATATTGTGATCAACGGTGTCAAATGCTGCACTAAAGTCCAGTAGCACTAGGACTGATGTATCTGATGAATCTGTATTGAGGCGTATGTCTTTATGTCATTGAAAACCTTAATAAGGGCTGTTTCAGTGCTGTAATTTGCCCGAAACCAGGCTGAAAGTAATCAAAATACCCATTTGATGTTAGAAAGGTGGTTAGTTTTACAAGCTGTTTTCAGTGACTTAGGAAAAGTGCCAGACAGCAATGATACATTTACAATGTGAAGGACATCTGCCGCAAGTTTTGAAGAAATTGGTAGGCAGAGTAGCCTATCTAAGCCACATGTGGAAGAGCTGAGATTCTGTATAGTTTTTTCAAGTGTTTCATAGTCTGTCAAGCTGAACTCTGACATAAAGTGAAGTTTCCCTCTATTTGTAGCTGGAAGTTCTGGATGTTGAATTAGTAATTGAGCAGATATGTTGAGTCTGATGATTTAGTCAATTTTACCTTTGAAAAAATAACAAAAAAAACAAGAATGACACAGAACCATTGATTTTCATTTTGATGATCCGTCGCCCACCCGACGCACCGGACCCCCCTAAAGAAGGGTAGAGCGGACACAGTTTTCCGTGAATATCTCGAAAACCGTAAATCCTAGGATGACCAAATGTTTTGTATGTTTGTCTCAAGGGACCATCTCAACCCATCCCATAACCACTCATTTGCGGTATAGCGCCACCTAGTAAAAAATGAAAAAGCAAAAATGAGGCGTAATCTCAGGTATCTCTGGCTGACATGATCAAAACTGCATTAAACTGGTGGTGTAGGATCACTATGACACCCTCTGAATGTGGCAAGTTATGTGCAATTCCATTTGTGGGGGGCCATATAATAATTAATTTACATGTAGATTTAGTGACTGTACACTACTTGGCCTAAAGATGGTGGTGTTGAGCGAAGGGCTGCACACACCCACACGCAAGGACACACACACAAACACATAAAGACACACATGCACACATAAAGGCACACATGCAAACACACACACACACACATAAAGACACAAATATTGTGTTGCTCTTCAACAAAAAAATCTTTGAATACTTCTTTAAAAAAACCTGATTAATATGAGTATCGTTACATATTCTTTCATCACTGTTCACCTCTCCATACTAAGCACATTTACCTTTCCATACTAAGCTAACATTAGCCCTCCTTTTATCCTTGGGGTGACCCCAAGCAACATTTAACATCATAAAATATATGGTTCACTTTTTTTTTTTTGCTTCATGTTTCATGACTTTTCCTCAATTGAAGGGTACAACAGTTAGCATGACATTTGTTCAATAATATGTTTTCAATGTCCTGTACAAATATTTTGTACATTGATGTTCCTTGGGGTCAGTTTGACCCCAGCTGTATGAAATATAAGATACATGAATATTTGACACAATTATGGATATTATTATTTGAATAGTATGGGAACATATTTTTATTATCATTATTACATACACAAGTACTTATTACATAAGTCATTTTGGCAGGACTGTAAAAGTCAAAAGGGGAAGCAACAGCAAGCCTTTGGGCTGCGGACACTGGATGGGCAATATTGCCAACCAGGGTTCCAAGGTTCATAAGGTGGTGTGGGTGGGATTGTTTTGTAGGGCTTTTGATGGTGGTTATAAGTAAGTACAAGTACCGGTATATATATACTCTTTTGATCCCGGAAATTGGGTCTCTGCATTTATCCCGTGAATTAGTGAAACACACACAGCACACAGTGTACACACAATGAGGTGAAGCACACACTAATCCCAGCGCAGTGAGCTGCCTGCATCAACAGCGGCGCTTAGTGCAGGGAGGGCACTTCAGCCGTGCCTACTAGTCGGGGTTCGAACCGGCAACCCTCCAGTTACAGGTCCGAAGTGCTAACCAGTAGGCCACGGCTGCCCCATAAATTATATAAATTATTACACTCTTGTTAATGGACAAGTTCGGTATTTTACACTTAAAGCACTGTTTTCAGATAGTTTATGATTAAATAGAACGTTTAAGATTGAAATTTGGACACATGCTGTCCTGAGAATTTTCGGTTTCTGTGGTAGCGCCCCCCCACCCCCCCTCCACAACGCTGCATAGGTACACTGGAACAATCCTTCCTAAAACGCATTAATCTTTCGTTTACAAAGACGTGAAACTCACCGAGTGGTCAGGGGTGTTCACTGATATGCTCACACGTGTGGAATAACACGCTCTCGCTATGTTTTTTTAAACATAGTCCAGTGTTTCTTTCGAAATTGAAATAAAGTTGTATGCAACAGCAAACCCTAGCTTTAAACAGGAGGCTACCTCACGCGAGAGATCAGGCCACGTGACATTTCAAAATTCCAACCTGTTAGTAGGCCTAAGCTATTTTGATGTCAACTCAATGTATGTAGGCTACTCCCAATCATCCGTAAATTGATCTAAAGTGCATTTTACTCCGGATAATTTCTTTAAGTACCTGTCACCATTGACCCCAAGGATAAAGAGTGTCGGTATGTTTTAGGTAAGTGGTTTGAGCACATTTAAGCATTCATATGCTAAAAGGTGTCACGGGTGCTTAATAGTTGAAATGAAGTGTGGCATTTCCCTAGTCACTTGCTTCAATCACAGAAAAGAAGAGTCCTTTGTGTAGGCTAGTAATCTTCTCACTCTGACCCTTGGGCTTGTCTGTAGCTGACACCACTAAAGGGGGATTCACAATGTTATGCATATTTGTTTGCAGCACCCGGTGAGTCATTCCAGGTGTTTGATTTTATCTGGTCTACATTACTACCGGTATATTACGTTACATACTGTTCATATCCTGCCAACTGCACTGTACCACAGAGAATTTGCAGGGGTCAGGTAAGGGTAAGAATGGGTGAGTGTGGAATGAATAAACGAAAGGTTCAGTCAGTGATTATCATTGCATAAATTACGTTTTTTAAACGTATTGCCACATGGGAAGATTGAGAGCCATCACTCACACCACTTTCACTCTGTCCACTATAGCACATGCTCCGGCATAGAAAAGCTTCCTGTCTTCCTGTTCACGTGTAGCTCAAATGACTGTCGTAGCCTTTACTCCACCAATGACAGGTTCGGACCTCTCGGAGACACAATACCAGACTGAGATAATAATTAGCAATGTTATTTTATTGTACAGAGAGCATGGTTCAACAACACACAATAACAGGACAGGCAGGCTGGTAGAATAGTTAAACCAGAACAGTCATTCTCGGCACCCCTCCTCCCAAGGCCCAGGTTGAACAGACTACCACGGATAGCACATCCCCCAGATGAGCCCAAAAAAATAAAAAATAATAATAAACAGCGATTACAAACTGATACTACACATATGACTGATGCAACCCAATGAGTTACTTCCCCCTGCCCAATACACAACGAAATGCCCCCACTTCACTTTCAATGCATTCACACATGGGATCAGTTTCCCCACAGTAAATAAAGGCCACAACACCCAATAGAGATCACAACACGCCACACAATAGATAACACATCACATCACATGTCCAGCAATCAGTTCGCACTCAGCATAACAAAGTCAAATAATTCCTCCCATTAACAATTTCACAGTTGTGCAAGACTGGAGGAAGCCAAGGGCAGTTCAATGGATAGAGAGAGGGCTTACCGTGATTCCATCCATGCCCACCGCTGAAGCTGCACGCTGTTGAAGCCACGCACACACAGAGTATCGTTGGTCGGCGGTTTTCCCCCTCGCCAACCAAAAACAAAAAACAAAATCAACGTGTCCGCCAAGAGAAGGGCCGCGCCGAGCTTTGACCGAAGGCAGCGAATCCAATTGCCAGCGCGGCCACACACTAGCTTGCCCCACAGGTACGCTCCGATGTAAACAATGCGGCCCGTTCTCCCCTGGTCAGCCGTCGCTCCCTCTCCGTCTCCAATCACACCGAAGCAGACAAAAAGAGCAGCACTCACAAACATGCAGAGCAAAGGCCAGCCCATTCATTCATAACAAGGGAGAATGGGTTACTTTCCTTTTGCTGGCGTTTATCATGCATCTCCTCCGCGGTTCCAACGTAGCGATCTCCCTTTGGAACAGGAACAACTTTCAAGGCCCAGACAACTAAACCCTGGCCCATTCACACAAATTGGAGTAGCAATAATTACTTCCCTTGAGTCGGTGTGTAACACGCATCCTCTCAGCCAGCACGCAGTAGACCAGTCTCGTTCCACTCCGCTGTGCCTCCAGACCTGCATCATCAGGTCAGCCACCTCTCTTCCCGACCTCCGCTGCCCTAATAAAAGCATTTCCCTCCCAATTGCTTCAATAAGCAATCAACCCGTGAGTCCCCCAGTCCAATCAGCCAACTCAACCCATTACAGTAGAATAGTCCACAGCAGTCCAGGGCCGACGTGACAGTCAATTGAAACAGACACACCCACTCCAAACTAGAGACACAACCAAGCATCACATAACATTCAGAACTTATACAATAAATCCTGCCCGACTGTGACATGACCCCTTATCCATAAGGGTTGTCAGTGGACGTTACTCACATGTGATCTCTGCATCCCAGGACCCCAGCCAGCTACCAAGCCCAATTGTCTGAATGAAGCATTCCTATGGTTGAACTAATGCTTTGGTGGGGTTTCTGAATTGTATTACAGAACAGGAGCAGCTACAAGTTCACTAAGCAGATGGTGTGTGCTTGGTGCGATGAGCCACAATTCCATTTATAAATGGAACCAAGGTTTATACATTGATTTTGCAACATTTCCTTAGCTATGGGAATTTATTTTCTTCATTATTTTTTCTTATTAAATCACAATCTGATTCTGATTCATTACAGTATAATGTAATGTTTCATAGACTGTGGTTAAAACGTGGAAGCAATGAATTTCATTTGCATAAAACACTGTCCTGTGGTTTCGGATGTGGCTAATACTCAGGAACTTACTGTAGCCTACTTCATATCCTACCTCCTCGGCCATATAAAAAAGGCATGCATCATATGCTCAGTAATTTGTCATGGCATTCATGTCCTCGGCTCCTAATAGTGTCATTATCACCATTTTATTACATGGCTCTTCACAAGGCTCTGTAGTGCAAAATTTAGGTCACCTCACCCCATTTATCAAAACCCATGCCAGAAACCTGGGCGTCATCCTCGACTCCGAACTCTGCTTTGACAAACAGATTAGCTCTGTTGTCAAAAATAGTTTTTATCAGCTCAGAAAAAAGCTTGACATCTTGAGCAAGGAACCTAACCTCTCACTGCTCCCCGAGCGCCGCTGTTGGTGCAGGCAGCTCACTGCGCCGGGATTAGTGTGTGCTTCACCTCACTGTGTGTTCACTGTGTGCAGTGTTTCACTAATTCACGGATTGGGATAAATGCAGAGACCAAATTTCCCTCACGGGATCAAAAGAGTATATATACTTATACTAGAACAATCTCCCGCCTCAAATCTTTCCTATCCCACAATGACCTTGGAAAAGTTATCCAAGCCTTTATTACATCACGGCTGGATTATTGCAATTCCCTCTACCTTGGCCTCCCCCAATCTTCACTTAGACGTTTGCAGCTGGTCCAAAATGCAGCTGCGCGTCTTCTAACTGGCACCAGGAGGCGTGAACATATCACTCCTATTCTGGCCTCCTTGCACTGCCTCCCAGTTGTTTTTAGGATTCAGTTTAAAGTTTTATTATTTGTTTTTAAGGCACTTAATGGGCAGGCCCCAACCTACATCACCGACCTTGTACAGCCCTACTCAGCTCAAAGGTCCCTGAGATCCTCAGACAAAGGGCTTCTGCATGTGCCCCGCTCACGGCTCAAACAGAGGGGTGATAGAGCCTTTGCAGTTGCTGCTCCACGTCTGTGGAACCAGCTCCCCCTGGATATTAGATCTGCTCCCTCCATTTCTGCCTTCAAATCCAGGCTAAAAAACCCCATCTTTACTCCATGGCCTTCCTTGTTCCCTAACCCTGTACTTCTGCTCATCCTATATCCTACTTGAAAAGTTCAGTATTTTGGCTGGCTGTGAGCATGGCCGTAACTACCATAGAGGACACCGAGGTCATGTCCTTGGTATTTTTTTCTTCAAGTTTCGTTTAATTTATTAAGTACAAATAGCCGACCATCATTACATCGTCAAGTTAGTCCTCTCGGCTATCGCGGAGTATGTCCTAAACCAGTGTTACTGGTTGGGTAACTGGTGGGTCGGGACCAGTGTTGGGGAAGTTACTTTTAAAAAGTAGTTTGCTTGTTACTTGTTACTTCTTAAAAAAATAATCCGTTACACTTTACTTAGTTACCATTTATGGAATGTAACTTTTTACTTTACTTTGTATATATATTGACAAAAAGTCAATTTTCCGTGGAATTGCCCAGGTCATGTTAGACATAATTTTAGCGGTAAACGGAAGTAGAAACTGTTTTGACAGGTGGATAAACTCTATTTCTGACATTTCAGAAATAGAGTTTATCCATATGAGTTTCATAGCTGTGACATAGCGTAGAAGCGACTGTGACCTAGCGTTCATGGGCTTCGGAAAAACCTTTCTCCGAGTGAAAACATCATCTTTTCCGCGTCATTCACGTCACTTAATGTGTGAGTCAGAGGTCAGAAACTGGGGCCAGATTTTGCTAACAGAGTTGCCCAGTTAGGGGCTCGTCATCACTTTTGTCGTCACGTTGTAGTTTGTTTGTAGTCCATGTGGCCTTTCATGTCCAACAGTTTTAATGTGAACTTGGGAATTTGCCCTTTTTATCACTTGAAAGCTGCATCTTTCTTTCATGAGCATCTTACACTATATTTTAAGCAAATACAGTTGTTTGTTTAGGATTAGTGAGTGTATGTTTTAACCTTTCTTGTGGCATCCGTGTTTGTCACACATTCGATGGCAAAGCACATGAACACTTGCTGTCGGAAAAACAAAGTAGCCATGGGGGCGGTCCTTGTCATTCCGAGGTGCTCTGAATGCACCACTGTCAGCGTCACGGGTTGGCTTCGATGTGAGTGGTTGACGTAGCACGTCAATAGATGACGGACAAGTGGCTTATTCAATCATATTGAAGCATTTTTTGATTAGGCCCAGCCTTCTGAAACACCATTCCAATGGATCGGTTCCAGATGGATGAGTGGAGCTAGGTGGAACGAAATTCATCTGACGAGACCATTATCTTGTCACATCATCTTATGTGCTACTATCTCATGAGGTCTGTCTTCTTCATCTGCCAGGGGCCGAAGGAACAGCCTAATCTCACGGCAACACTCCAACGCTAACTCTCCTACTGCGGGTTATAAATAACAGGGATTATAGAGGCACTATATAGGAATTTTGTGTGAAATGAGCAAAATCCTGACGTTTAGAACTTTAGATGATGTCTTTGAATTTCCCCTTGGGGATTAGATAGATAGATAGATAGATAGATAGATAGATAGATACTTTATTGATCCCCATGGGGAAATACGAAGATTACTGGTGAAACCACTGATGGGGTGACGGTGACACAAACATGCATCTCTCCCCTTGAGGGGCACTGGCCCCTCATTGAAAAGAATAAAAGCCTGGATCCTGATATTCCATCGTCCTGACTAAGTCTTAAGAGAAATATGGTAGTAAAAATATACTATCAGGATCAATAAAGTATCTATCTATCTAATACATTTTACTCTAGTACTTGTTACACGATCAGGTTGCAAGATGGTTGCAAACAGTCAGAAAGGGAAAAAAGGTTCTATATTATTATTATGATTTCAGACGTGCTACCCCACCCCTGCTGCCTGTCTCAATTGAGGGGGAGACAGTGGAGACAGTCTGCACTTACAAGTACCTGGGGGTACATCTGGACAATAAACTTGACTGGTCTGCTAACTCACAAGCACTCTACAAGAAGGGTCAGAGCAGGCTTTACTTTCTGAGCAAGCTGAGATCCTTCAATGTATGCAACAGACTCCTGCAGATGTTCTACCAGTCTGTCATGGCCAGTGTGCTTTCCTATGCTGTGGCATGCTGGGGAGGCAGCATTACATTACATTACATTACATTTGGCTGACGCTTTTTTTAACCAAAGCGACTAACAACATGGTAAACAGTAAGTTTTAGAACAATTCTCACAATTTTAGGACAGTTTAAAAAAAAAAAAAAAAAAACACATTAGAGTACAGTAAGAATAAGTGCGTCGGTGAGTGCTGTATTTTAACAGTTACTTGTCAGTTTAAAACGGCTGGTGAGTGCTAGGATCAGTAAGACTTGTTGTAAGTGTTGCTATGAGAGTAGATGTTCTCTAAAGAGCTGGGTCTTCAGGAGTTTTTTGAACGTGGAAAAGGATGTCCCTGCCCTTGTAGGAACTGGCAGTGTGTTCCACCAACGAGGAACAACAGATGAGAAAAGTTTGGATTGGCTTGAGCGTACCGGTGGTAGAGCTAGACGTCGTTCGTCAGAGGAGCGCAGCGGTCTGGAGGTAGTGTAAGTCTGTATGAGGGCATTCAAGTAGGTGGGAGCAGAACCGGAGACTACTTTGTAGGCAAGCGTTAGAGACTTGAATTTGATGCGGGCCGCCATAGGTAGCCAGTGTAGCTGGATGAGCAGCGGGGTAACATGTGCCCTTTTGGGTTGGTTGTAGACCAGGCGCGCCGCCGCGTTCTGGATCATCTGAAGTGGTTTCACTGCGCAGGCTGGGAGACCTGTCAGGAGGGCATTGCAGTAGTCGAGTCGTGAGATCATTAGGAAGAGAGATGCTGGATGCCTTGACAGGCTGGTGAGGAAAGCTGGGTCTGTTGTTGGCACAGAACTGGAGACTCTCACTACCACTGCTGAGAAGAGGACACTGAGCAGACTTGACTCTATAATGGACAATTACAATCACCCCCTGCACCCAGTCTTTGACAACCAGAGAAGCGCATTCAGCTACAGATTCCGTGCCATCCCATGCAAGACAGACAGGCTACGGAGGTCCTTTGTCCCCACGGCCATCCAGTTGTTCAACACCACACAGAAGGACACCCAGAAAGAGATCATCATAGGTGACTGGACTGCATAATCAACCTTCCCACACCTGCACACTCATCTGCACATAGTGACACTTTGAGACCCCTGACACTTGAACACTTTTTCCAGTTATTGACTCTTTTTAGCTACTCTTGCTATGTACCACTCAGCTATGGCACATGTGATGAACCACTATTTTCTTCTCATCACAACCACAGCTGTGTGTTTGTGTGTGTGTGTGTGTGTGTGTGTGTGTGTGTGTGTGTATGTGTGAGAGATCTGACTTTGGCTAGATGTATGTAAGCGTGTGCTGTATGGTGAACATATGTGCAATGATGAGTGTAATGTCTTTGTCAACTTGACCCCCTCCCCACACAACTTGTTAAAGCCAGCCTCCCCTCCCTTGCCCCCCTCATTTCTGCCATTATCCACTCCTCTCTCACCACGGGAACTGTCCCTACATCCTTCAAAACGGCTGCCATAACCCCAATTTTGAAAAAACCTGGTGCTGACCCCTCTGACCTCAACAACTTCCGTCCTATATCCAATCTACCCTTCATCTCCAAAATCCTTGAAAAAACAGTTGCCCAACTCCATTCTCACTTATCCAATAATAACCTGTATGAACAGTTCCAGTCCGGTTTCCGCCCACTCCACAGCACTGAAACAGCACTTATTAAAATTACCAATGACCTCCTTATGGCAGCTGATTCTGGACTCCTCACCATCCTCATCCTCCTCGACCTGAGTGCAGCCTTTGATACCATTTGTCACACCACCCTCCTCAACAGGCTGTCTTCCATTGGCATCACCCACACTCCGTTCAACTGGTTCACATCCTACCTCTTTGGCCGCTCTCAGTTTATTCAACTTAAGTCCCTTAAATCCATCCCCTCCTCCGTCACTTCAGGTGTGCCCCGGGGCTCTGTCCTGGGGCCCCTACTCTTCATCATCTACCTCCTTCCCCTCGGCAATATCTTTCGCAAATTCAACATTAATTTCCACTGTTATGCAGATGACACCCAGCTCTACCTCTCCAGCAAACCTTCGTCCACTCTCCCACCCACCTCCCTTACTGATTGCATCTCTGAAATAAAAACCTGGTTCACCCAAAACTTCCTTAAACTAAACAGTAACAAAACCGAGGTCCTCCTCATTGGTACTAAGTCCACTCTATCCAAAACAGACAGCTTTTCTCTTTCTATTGGTAACTCCTCTGTTTCACCCTCCCCTCAGGTTAAGAGTCTGGGTGTCATCCTTGACAGCACACTATCCTTTCAATGCCACATCAATAATATCACTCGGTCTGCTTACTTCCACCTACGTAATATCAATCGCCTCCGCCCCTCCCTAACCCCCCACACTGCTGCCATTCTTGTCCACAGTTTCGTCACTTCCCGTCTTGATTACTGCAACTCTCTCCTTTTCGGCCTCCCCCACAAATCCCTCCATAAACTTCAACTAGTCCAGAATTCAGCTGCCCGCATCATAACTCGAACCCCCTCCATTCACCACATCACTCCCGTCCTCCATCAGCTCCACTGGCTCCCGGTTCAGTTCCGCATCCAATTTAAAGTCCTCCTGTTTACTTTCAAGGCCATTCACAACCTCGCCCCTCCATATTTGTCTGATCTCCATGTTCCCACTCCCTACCGCTCTCTAAGATCCTCTTCCTCCATACACCTGTCTGTCCCCACTGCCCGTCTTACCACCATGGGGAGCAGAGCATTCAGTTGCTCTGCTCCCCGTCTCTGGAATTCACTACCACCCCAACTTAGAAACATTGATCCATTCCCCCATTTCAAATCACAACTCAAAACACATCTTTTTAAAACTGCTTATTCCATATGATGTTATTTATTTATTTATTTTTGTTTCTGTTTTTGTCTTTTCTTGCTTGTTTTTTTTTTTTTTATATTTTATATTTGTATGTACGGTGTCCTTGAGTGCCAAGAAAGGCGCCTTTAAATAAAATGTATTATTATTATTATTTGTGTTTTTCTATTCTGTATTTATGTATGTATGCTACTAGACACCTTAATTTCCCTCGGGATAAATAAATGATACTCTACTCTACTCTACTCTATTATAAGGCTGTTTTAGTCATTTTGATATTTAAGTATTTTTTAATATTTAAGAGTTGGACTATTCAAGGTAACTAACATAAACGTAAACAAACAGTCCTTTTTATGCATTTTCTGTACAAAGTTAAAATTACTTCAGTTTGTCTGTAGGGACCATCTCCACAGCACCACAGAAGTGTTTTGATATTTTTAGCCTGGTCAAAGGGATTGAATTTGATGTAGCAAGTCTATCGCTATGCTATTTTGTTGCAAATGCATGTTACGGTCAAAACTACTCTGATTAAGTCTGAGTTGTTCTTAGACCAGTTGTCCTTTAAGGTAGGCCTACATTTAAATGAGTAAATAGTCAAACCTCATTGCTGTATGCTCTTTGGAAGCTGGTGAAAATTGTGATAGTGATAGTGTGCACTGGTGAAATGTACTTTGTGTTTGGTCGGTCGTTGTTTTTACAGAAACAGTTTACAGATGCAATGAGGGGATGACACGTCATCCATTTCCAGACAAATGAATGAGATTAAAATAACAGATACATAGCATTGTGTCTGCACTTGACAACCTTGTTGGACCACATTCACACAGAGGAAGGTCTCATGACGCTGATGAATATGATCATATGCACTCAATAAGGGCATTTGGAAAGGAAAGAGAAAAACAGCCTGGCACACCATCAAAATTACACACCATCAACACAGGCAAAACATGCACACTGGAATATCCCACATGCTTATTGCTTATATATATGCTTATGCTTATTTTTCTATTATTTATCTATAGGAAGACATTGTTAGACATTTTTGCACTTGATGTAAGTTTTTTTTTACCTTGTTATAAATGAAAATCATCTTGTTCTATTGGCAAACTTTCAAGTCATTGTAAAATGTGGTCAGTTGATATTGATGGTGAATCTGGGATGATGATGAATGATCTGGGTGTATATTATTTGTATGTGGGGATGCAGTGTACTGTTTGTTGAATGATCTGTGTGTATATTATGGGATGCACAGAGTTGAGTTGCAAACTGAGCGTCCTGTGTCCTTGCCTTCTCCAGAGTCTGGACTCACAATGTTAACTTTTAAAGTAGATTTAGGGTGGGACGCTAAGGACTAGTCCTAATCTATATTTTAAGATGACAAAATTGTCCCCACCAATATTTTAGCGAACTTATTTGTGCTGCTGATCATTCCGACAGCCAGCACAACAGTAGGCTACAAGAAACGTCGTCATATGATTTGCTGAAAAACAGAGGGGGAGGGGGAAGGGTTATCTGACATACACGCTACAGTAGGCCTACACGCACGGAGAGTTTCAGGCTACTGTACTTGTTTGCACTGGCAGTCAAGCGAGCGGGTGTGTCAACGACAACGGTAAGTTAGAGCTGTCTGCCAAATAGCCTATCCCATAAAAAGCCTGAGTAAAACATTGTGATATTCCCTTTGCCCTTCAGCATGTACATGTTTGCCCCTTTTTGTGGTTTGTAGATCAGCTATGCCACCCAAAATACAAAGCTTTTTCATTGCAGTCTAGGCAAAATAATTAGCCATACAAACTGGCAACTGGTGACCAGGCTTTCAAATGCAGATTTTACTGTGTATGACTGTGATGGTGACTTATAGCCTATATGACTGTCCGTGCGGCACACCCTTATTCAACATGACTCCTAACTTTGGTTGAAAGATTACAGAAGCTAGGTTCGCTGTGACAATATCCTGGGTAATATCCTAACAGCTAATGCTACTGCAAGATTGGTAGCAATAAACAATGGATCCGAGACATTTTCCTGTTTCTATATTCTGTTTATATAGGCCAATGTATTTGTGAATGTAGCCTGCATAATGCAAAGAAATAAAAGATAAACTGGTGCATTTCCAAACTCATAGAAATGAACATTGCGAGACACTTATCTCTTCTATGATCTCATCCCAGAAAGATTTTCTTTGACTTGTTAGTTTTTTGAACATTTATTTTATCTAATGACATAGCAAACATGATGAATTTAATCCACATATCCTTGCACTTGCGAAACTATTTTTCAGCGTTCACGTTCCTCTTAAAGTGACAGGCACTCAATTAGATTTACACACCAAATGTGATGATATAGACAAGTGTAGCCTAATAATTTAAATATCAATATGATGTAATCAAATTACTAAATATGTTTAGCTATTAGTAATCGTGCATATCATAAAATACTATACATAATTATCAATATAAATGTATAGTTTATATTAATTCCAAATATGAAAAAGAAACCTATGACAACCATCACTTTCAATGTGTGTGTGTGTGTGTGCAGTATCCTGTATTCTGGTGCATTTTGGGGATGGCCAATACTAAATTCAATCAGATTCATAGCCTACGTCCTGATTTGTTCATATTGAGGCAATGATTCCATGCAAAGGCTTGGGCTTCAGGGCCCCCTGACCCCTTGGGCCCCTGGGCCTGGGCCCGGTAGGCCAGTGCAGTAATTCATCCCTGTGTGTGTGGAGGGTCAATCAAATTCTATGATTGCCACTGATGTGAATGATCTCACAAATCACACAAACCAAATCAAATTTTAAAAAATCGCAATAGTATCGAAATCGAGATTCTTCACTTGCTATTGATTGAAACAATAATGTTGGTATTGAGACAACAGGAGTTGTGGATGTGTCCCCACCAAAGCTGAGACCAAACCTACGCCCTTGACAAGATATGAGACAGAATCGGAGCTTAAACACAAGGAAGAGACCTAAATAAGCCTCCATGGTTTTCTGGTTGTTTTCAACCAACCACATTTTTTATTTCCCTGCATGCACAAGGTTCCATACAGTGTGTACTGTACTGCCAGAAGTACATAAATCTACGGGCGGCTGAAACAAACAAGTGTTTGTCTTTCCTGTTCTCCTCATCAGGTGGCGAGGAGATTCTATCTGAAGCAAACATTCAGACAAACAAAGGGGCTTGGAGACAGGGGCGGAGCTTGAGGGGGTGCGGGGGTGCGGCACGCCCCCGGCCCGGGACCCGCAGGTCATTTTCATCAGAGTGTGACGTATTAGGCTTATAGGTTGCCCCAGTCAAGACGAGTTATGACTCACGGTAGCTGAAAAGTTTTGAAATTTACTTTGATGATTTAGTAGGTGTAAAATATTGAATAAAATGTTCTGCTGTATGACTGGCTTTATTTTAACTCTCATATTGAACTTTACGACGTGCAAATTTACAAAATTGGATCAACGATATGTCTCCTACAGGCGTCAATAAGAGAACACTTACACTTTTGGTTGGATTTTGGTTTCTTTGTGACAACACGTCATGATACATTTGATAATGTTTGATCGTTGTTTTGGTATGAAGCATCTTTTACGTAGCCTAATGAATGCGCTTTAGAAAGTGAAAGTAGCCTAACCTAGGCCTATATGCGCTCTGTGTCTGAGCTGTCTGTGCACGTCCGCAATTGATTACGTTCCTCAAATGGAGAACACATCAATCCCATGGTATTTTTTTGCCCTAAAATGCATGAAACATGCAAGTTCAAATTCCCGCCGGTAGCCACGTTACATCTCCGTTTCATATTTGCCTGGCTACTAGCCTACAATAAATGAATTGAACGAACTCAACTGACAACAGGTATATCTACTGATTCGGTCATTGAGACTACAGACTACAGAATACAGTACAACAAACTTTCTGTCTTTCTGACGTTTATTTTTGTATATCGGGGTACAGTAGCCTAATTGCCTAATGTCTTGACAATAGTTTTTCTTACCGGCTTGCTGTTTAAACTGACTGCGCCGCTCTGAACTTTCCTGCCAGGTTTATGACGTAAACCGCTACATTAGTCTAGTCATTTTAAGCCAAAATAGGGGTCAAGGTTGAACAAATTGCAACACAAGCAAACTTAACTCATTTAGAATCCTCAATATGTCCTGAGTAAGGGAAAAAAAGAATCCCGATAGGGGAAAGTTTAGAAAAAGACCCAAATATAACCTATTCATGCGCCTATACAGTATTTTTCTCACGTGAATAGGGGAAAAATTAACCTTCACATATCACCATGAAAATTACTGAGTTGATTACTTACATCAAGACAAACAAAAAATGTATTATACGTTGTAATTGTTTGTTAACATGGGCAAACAGGGCATAATGTAATTACATATAGTTAATTTAACCACAACGGAGCTAATAGTCCAGGCAAAGGTCTGACCCAAAACTAATTGCAACAGAATTTATTTTCACATTTTTATATTTCAATTGGTGATCTTTACACTATAGTAAAAGAGTAAAAGACCATGAAAATTCAGTGGAAATATGTTAAAATGAGGGTTGTTTTATGCATTATTCTTCAGCAAATACTGACAAAACTGTAATTAGAATGTTGTAGAATACACATTCTAAAGAATATCTGACCCCATCTAACTTAACATGGAATTTTAGAATCTTGCATTGTTGAGGAACATTCTTTTATTTTCAAAGAGTGAATTCCTTTGGCTTATTTCAGACTGGTTTGTTGCAAAATTGGTGTCTATTTTTACATTGTGGCCCTTTGAATCAATGGAAATGGTTGTTGAATCTTTAAATAGAGCCAAGTGGGTTTTTGCATGTAAGTGTTCCACAATGTGTAATCTGTATCTGCATTATTCAGCCTAGGAAAGTGGTTTAATCTGTTTATCTGATTTTGAGGTCACTGAAACATACAGTATATCACACTAAAGTATCAGTCCATCATTCAAGTCTTATAGTAATTGACCTCTTGCCCAGGGGTTGACTGATATACTGTCTGTCCGATCAGAGGGGCCTGTATGATGCCCCTTTACTTTGCACAATTTTTGTCTAAAACAATAATCGGACAGCACAGTATGTTTATGTTAGTGGATGCAGGAAAATTGTGAAGGCAAAGTAGACATGTGAAGATGGACATGGTCATGTCCTAATTTGACAGAAGGGTGCAAATGGGATAACTGCAGTTAGCCTCCAAGTGACTCTATTGTTGTGACATCTGGCAAAAATGCTATACTAATAAATATAGTTTAAGATTAATAATTAACAATGCATGCCTATGCATAGGTCATGGTTTTACCAAAGTCATAGAACAGTCAAAACTATACATATTCTAAAAGTATATGCACTGTACATGAAATATAGCATCAATCAACTTATGTCCCATCTTCCTCCATACCATGCATAACACATACTCCTCTATTCTGTATAGGCGAATCAAGTGAACAGCTGATACATTTTGGCCTGCACTATTAAGGGAAACAAATTAAACACTCTAAACTATATATTTTCTGAAAGCATATACCCTCCGGAGGAGATATAACACCATTTAAGACATTTCCCATCTTTCTCTATGCCATGCACAATACATTGCCCTCTATTCTGTAAAGGCGAATCTAGTGTAAAGTGGATACATTTTGGCCTATACTGTCCAGGGAAAACAAATTAAACACCATAAACTATATATTTTCTATAAGCATATACCCTCTAGATGAGATATAATACCAGTTAAGACATGTATTATCTTCCTCCATGCCTTGAACAATTTGTTTGTCAAATGTTGCAATTAGTTTTGGGTCACTATACATAATTACATTATGCCCTGTTTGCCCATGTTAACAAACAATTTCAAAAAACTTATAATACATTTTTTGTTTGTCTTGATGTAAGTAATCAACTCAGTAATTTTCATGGTGATATGTGAAGGTTAATTCTTTTCCCCTATTTGCGTGAGAAAAATACTGCATGAATAGGTTATATTTGGGTCTTTTTCTAAACTTTCCCCTATTGGGATTCTTCGGGGCTTTTTTTTCCCTTACTCAGGACATATTGAGGATTCAAAATCAGTTAAGTTTGCTTGTGTTGCAATTTGTTCAACCCTTTCTCCTAAAATGACTGGACTACATCTCGGCTCTGGCATTGCCTAAACTCATCGTGTGGGAAATCAAATTATCTGTCAATATTGGGCTTTGAAAGTAAGGGATATTTGCTCAGTAATAGTAGGCCTAGGCTACATTTTGTAACATTTATAGAGAAACCGAGGGGAAGTTAAATTAGAAATTAGAATCGTTGGAAATTGAAAACACATACAAAAAAAGATTCGGGGCTTTTGAAAAGAGATTCGGGGCTTGAGCCCCCGAAGCCACCCCCTCGCTCCGCCAGGCAACCACCCAGCAGTAACTTCTGCATTCAGTGAGATTTGCACCGCCCTAATTTTATTTTTACTCTTCCCGTCACCGTTGCAAACTCTGAGCGCTCATTCTCCAAGTTAAAGATCATTAAAAACCACTTGAGGAGCACAGTGGGACAGGAGAGACTGAGTGGACTTGCCATGTTGTCCATAGAGAATGAGAGAGCAAAGAAAATGGACATACACAGAGCATCGTGGACGAGTTTGCGGAGTGCAAGGCTCGTCGTATGCCCTTCAAATAGTGCTGCGTATTATTGTTGTTTTATTATTAGGGGTCATGTAGCCTAATGTTTTTGTTGTTGTTCTCTTGGTTACACTTCATGTACGTTCAATGGACTTCAAAATTACATAGTTGCTCTCCGTGGCGCTGACGCTTGTAAGACCCGCTGTTGCGGGCATGTATGTTGTAAAATTATGTTATGATGAGTTTAATAAAGGGCCCGGTCATGTGCCCCGCCCCCGGCCCGGCTCTGACTTGTTCCGCCACTGCTTGGAGATCAGGGCTCCTGGCATTACACAAATCAAGGCCGCTGAGTTTCTTCCATTGTACAGTGCATAGGTGTCCTTCTTCATGATTAGCACCTCCGTTCACAGATGTTGCTGCTATTTATACTGTTTGGGCATTGGGTGAAGAGGTGAAACTGGTGAAAGCAGCACAGGCAGCCAGTTGTTTTAAGAGAAAACATTTGGGTGTATCAATCAACATGTCTTATGATGTCCTCCTTATATGTGCTACCTCTAATAGTCTAACCTGTCATTGGGGTTTTCGTCTTACAATACCATGGATTCCATACGTATCGGTTATGCATTCTTACTTTAGGACAGGACTAGCCTTTTAATTAAATTCTGAGAGGCCACGTGTGGGCAGTACGGTAGACTCTGTAACACAATACTGGACATCTTTCCCCTAAGATGTCAGAAATGTACAGTACAGAACACTTATAAAGAGAACTCAGGAATCCTCTTAAATCAACTTAATCTATCAATCCTGCAACTCCATGCTGAAACCAACTGATTATGAAAGAGTCAAAATTACTATATCTACTGTAGTTTGAGATCTACAACTGATAGGCCTTGACAACCACAAGCCAAATTAATGCAACCAACGATTTTTGATAGTTGATTAATCTGTCGATTATTTTATTTATTAATCAAGTAGTTGTATAATGCTAGAAAATGATGAACAAATGTTGATGAGTGTTTACTAAAGTCCAAGAATATGTCCTCAAATGCCTTGCTTAGTCCGATGGCCAAATACACTGTATATTTAGTTTACTGTTAGTAGAGTAAGTAAAGCAGAAAATATTTAGTTTAAGGAGGTAAAATCAGAGAATATTGAGGTAGTTTACTTTAAAAAAAAATAACAAACTGATTAACAATTACCAAAGCCGACAACTAATCAATTAATGAATTACTTGTTGCAGCCCTAAACAGGTTTGCGTGAAAGGCTTAGAATATGCCCTCTTTTGATCAGCTGCATCTCCATATTGCACAAGTAAGTCATCAGGCTAGTTAGACCCAATGAGTATTAGACCCCAAGATGTTATGGACATTTTAGAAATACAATCGTCCTACGATAGAGAGTTCAGTTCAGAGAGATTTATTCATCACATACACAGTTATATCAGTATATAACAAGCAGTGAAATGTAAGGCTGGTTAGCTTCATGACTGTGTAAGTAAAGCAGAAGTTAATACTGTAATACATAATTCAATAGAATAATAAAGTGACATGAATAATAATAATAATGTTATAAAAATGGGATAGAGTCCATGGTATTGTTCGTATAGAGGAACAGTGCTTCCATGTCTGATGTATAATCAAAATAATAATAATAATAATAATAATAATAATAATAATAATAATAATGGTGTTGTTCGTATAGAGGAACAGGGCTTCTGTGTCTGATGTTCAAATGTTCTAATCACTGGTGCATCTGACGAAACATGTGCCTATTTAGGAAGTTACACAAGTGATTGCAATCAGAAAAGCACGTTGGCCTTGAAAGTGACAGCATGTGATGTACAATTGTTTTGGTGTATGTCCCACAGCCTACAGTATCACTTGATCTGCTGCTTGTACTGTGCTAAAGCTGGTTATCAAGGAATTCAGTGCGTGAGCCCCTCACTGTCTCTGTCACAGCCATGTGTCTTGCATTCCTCTCTGCTATCTTTGCTTCCTTGCAGTTCCCTTCCTCCTGGCTCCCCTTGGCCAACCCTGTAGCTCATCTGGGCAGTCTGTCACAAAAGTGTCTCCAGAACCCAACATTCCACTGCGCCTTGTCACATGAGCGAGCCCTAGGGTTAGGTAGAACAGGTTCTTCTGTTGAGTGGGTCGGGCTATGCACAGCAGGAGATTCGAAGCTCACTAGGTATGGGTAATGAATTTCCCTTATGTGTTTTGTTTTTCAATTTTGTCCATCAAATATATGTGATATATATATATATGTATATATGTCCCATCCTCAGCACAATTGTAGCATATCGTTATGAACTCTGTTTGGAAGATACCATATTTATTGGCATTGCAACTTCTCCATGTCACTAACTTGTATTAGCCCTGAACTGAACATAATGTACAGTGCTGCATGGATACAGTATTTGTGATCGCTAAAGATATGGTATTTATTTTTGTTAAGTTGAAAGTAGTTGTTGAGTGCACTGCACATCCAACCTGTTTTGAGGTCAGATGCCGGGCAAAGATGCATGTTCGGATAAAAGAAATGCCTGCACACTGGAGGCAACATTTTGACCCAACAGGGTCTTCTTCAAGCAGATGGTTACAGGCTCAACAAAAGGGTATATGAGTACAAGACTTATTCTCTCTTTTACTGTAACATAATCTCACAAACAACAAAAATAAACATTGCATGTTTTATCATGTGCAAAAACATGTGAACCCCTTCAGTCAATAGTGGTACAGTATGTCCAACTGCGCTATCTTGGTTGTGGTATGAGAGCAATGGCTTCCTCCAAGCAAGCATCCCGTGGCTTATCTATTCATTTCCTCAGCGCTGCTGAAGCATGCACAACTATCTGCATCTGATTGATCATGTTTCTTAGGAAAGGTGTCCACTTCCAGGCCAATGCTGGACAAACAAAGCTTTTTTGAAAAATGTTCTGCTACATTCTGTGACAAACTTGCGCTAAAAGAACCTTCTCCTAGCGGAGCATAGTAATGGGAATATGAAAATCTGGGGCTGCTTTTTTGCTCTTCGGGACCTGGATAACTCCCACACAGTCAAGGCCTATCTAGACATAAATAGATGGGGTATCATACCATCAGTTGTGGAGTTCAAGCTGAGCTGACCATGAGAAAAAGAAAAGGACCCAAAGTATATCATAGAAACAACTGAGGAATAACAAGATTCATACTCTGCATCGGCCAAGTTTAAGTCTATAGAGGCCTCATTTCTATATAAGATAATCTTATGCATGTTTGATTTGTGCATGGTTTATAACCTGTTATGAAAGTATTTATAATGCTTTATGAATACTGGGTTCATAGTTACTAATTATTTGGTGAATTCACAGAATCTATTATAATAAAGGTTTGTAACAAAAATGTAATGATTGCCATTATCAGTTCCAAAAATCTTAAGCTTATATGGTAACATCATAACGTTTATGAACAAAAAGTGCGTAAATATGTATACTAATGTATAAACTGTATATGTGTGTAAGCACATTTATGGTAATTTTCTGTTTAATGTTATTCTAGATACTTCTTTTCATACAAATAATAAAATATTATTCCAAACTTTCCGTAAAACCAAGAATGATCCAAATAGATACACCAGAAAAAACATGTCAAAGACTTTCCTAACTTGTCTAATCTGTTATTAAAGGACACAGTTCTGCCAACATATTATTTAGGTCTATTATTATTTATGTAATATTTCTTTTCGTTTAAAAAAATAGATAATATTTTGCATGCCTTATCACGTTTGAGTGACTGTAGCTGTCTTTTTACCTGCCTTAACCATAAACCCATACGATGGCTTCAGACAGTTCAGAACTCAGCTGCCAGGCTTTTCACTGAGACCAAGAGGTGTGAGCAAATCACTCCTGTTTTAGCCTCTCTGGCTCCCATATGTTTTAGAATTGATTTCAAAATATTGCTGAATACTTTTGAGGCTCTTTATGGCCTCGCTCTCTCTGACCTTTTAATGCCATATAAACCTGCACGTACATTGAGATCTTCGGGCAGAATTTTTTAACTGGTTTTTTTTTTTTACTTTTAACCTTGCTAAAACCCGATAATTTGCTGTCACAAGAATGCAACAATGAGTTACCTGCAGGTTAGATAGATAGATAGATAGATAGATAGATAGATAGATAGATAGATACTTTATTGATCCCCAGGGGAAATTCAAGGTCTCAGCAGCATACATACAAGACAAACACATTCTTTAACAGCAGAAGAGTAATTAAAGTATATAATATAAAAACACAACTAAGCAGTAAGGACAGTAGAAGATAAAGAATATGCTAAATATACTAAAATACAAATTATACTAACACTTAATACAATATATAAAAATATACTAAAATACAAATAACAAAATTACAAATTATACTAACACTTAATCTAAATCAATTCTAAAAACAGTATCCACATAGTGGTGATTAATAAATCAGAGGCGCTTGCAATGACTGAGGCAGGGACTGAGCCTGTGATTCTCTGTTCATAGTAAGGTATGGTAAGGTGCTCTAAGGTGCTCTGTGTGAATGAGTGTCATGGTGGTAGTGCAATGGTGATAGTGCAAATGAGTAAGTCAACAGTGCAACAATGCAGAAATAAAGTAAAGGAAAGTCTATATATCTATATATTTAACTATTTAAGAAAATGTATAAGTGTGGCCACAGTTCGGCTGTGGCATGGAGGGGGGGGGGGTTATTCATATGTGCTAATGTGCTAATATAGCACGCAAACAGTGAGGCATAAAGACAGTGGTACAAGTGGCTAGTGGACAGTACCAAACATGGAGGGGATGAAGAGGCAGACAGACTATGCAGAGAAGTCTATCTCTCCTCTTCCCTTAAGTGAGGCATTGAACAGTTCAATGGCCCTGGGGACAAATTACTTTCTCAGTCTGTCAGTTGTGCAAGGCAGTGAGCGAAGTCTCCAGCTGATCAGGCTCTTCTGTTTAACAATAGTGCTGTGGAGTGGGTGACACTCATTGTCCAAGATGTTGATCAGTTTGTTCAGGGTCCTTTTGTCAGATAGTGAAGTGATACATTAGCTATCCTTCAAGTCTCTCCTTAAAACACACTGTTATTGCAGAGCCTTTTCTGGCTTTTTTGAGTTCGCCTTATATTAGTTTTTTTTTAACTTTCATATATATTTTTAGGAAAAATAATTGAATGTATGAATCAAATTTGATAAATTACATGTTAAAAAATGTAATGGTTCATTATTACAGTGCATGAAAATGCACTGTACTGTTCTTCCTAGGCTTCTTATTACAGTGCATGAAAATGCACTGTACTGTTCTTCCTAGGCTTCTTCTTATTACAGTGCATGAAAATGCACTGTACTGTTCTTCCTAGGCTTCTTCTTATTACAGTGCATGAAAATGCACTGTACTGTTCTTCCAAGGCATTTTATTATTATTCTTCTTCTAACGCACTTAATGCAGCTTCAACCGTTTAACGTAGAAACTTCATTCAAACTATGTTACGTAGGTCTTACTTAGGACATGGGTGCTATGTATTTTTCATCTTTGTAACTTTTATACTTTTTAAACTATTAATTAAAAACTAATCAAAATTTCCCCATAGACTTAACATGGGCTGATGACATCACAATAGAGCCGTTAAGCAATTAGAATCCTATGGCAGGTGTTCGGGCCACCTGGATCAACTGCCAATCTTAGGCTTTAAGCATACAAACTGGCCCTATTAAGACTACACATCCTGTTCAACTGCTTCCTCTCCCAAAAACGGTTTCAAAATAAAAGTCCTCACTACAATATTTCACTGTTAAACAGTTTAACCCTTTAAACTACTGAACCTTTTAACTGTTCAGCCATTGTAACTGTTACTTATCATCAACTATGACTCCTACCCACTGTAGCTAGTTAGCTAAGTTAGCTAAGTCACATGGTTAGCATGCTAGCATGTTAGCATGCTAGTTAGCATTTTTAGCAAAACTGCTTAAAATGATTAGTTAAGTTAGCTAAGTCACATGGTTAGCATGCTAGCATGTTAGCATGCTAGTTAGCATTTTTAGCAAAACTGCTTAAAATGATTAGCTAAGTTAGCTAAGTCACATGGTTAGCATAGTTAGCATGCTAACATGTTAGCATGCTAGTTAACATTTTTAGCAAAACTGCTTAAAATGATTAGCTAAGTTAGCTAAGTCACATGGTTAGCATGCTAGCATGTTAGCATGCTAGTTAGCAGTTTTAGCAAAACTGCTTAAAATGATGAGCTAAGTCAGCTAAGTAACATGGTTAACATACTTAGCATTTTAACATTGTTAGCATGCTAGTTAGCATAGTAACTTGGTAAACATTATTATCTTTGTTAACATAGTTAGCATAACTGCTAGCAAACATTAGAGCCATTCCAAGTGTCAGTTATCGTCAACTATCTACCTAAATAATTTAACCATTTAAACTATCCACCTATTTAACTGTTGAGTCATTCCAACTATATTAAACCTCATCTACCTAGCAACCAATATAGTTTGTTTTTACTCTGTATGATATTTTACATCATATTTTTTGCATTTTCATGCACTGTATTTCCTTCAGGAAATGCTTTTCTAGTTCTTATTCTTCTTCTTCTTCTAACGCACTTAATGCAGCTTCAACCGTTTAACGTAGAAACTTCATTCAAACTATGTTACGTAGGTCTTACTTAGGACATGGGTGCTATGTATTTTTCAGCTTTGTAACTTTTATACTTTTTAAACTATTAATTAAAAACTACTCAAAATTTCCCCATTGACTTAACATTGGGCCTTTATGACATCACAGCAATTAGAATCCTATGGCAGGTGTTCGGGCCACCTGGACCAACTGCCAGTCTCAGGCTTTAAGCATACAAACTGGCCCTATTAAGACTACACATCCTGTTCAACTGCTTCCTCTGCCAAAATCTGTTTCAAAATAAAAGTCCTCACTACAATATTTTACTGTTAAACAATTTAACCCTTTAAACTACTGAACTTTTTAACTGTTCAGCCATTGTAACTGTTACTTGTCATCAACTATGACTCCAACCCACTGTAGCTAGTTAGCTATGTTAGCTAAGTAACATGGTTAGCATAGTTAGCATGCTAGCATGTTAGCATGCTAGTTAGCATTTTTAGCAAAACTGCTAAAAATGATTAGCTAAGTTAGCTAAGTCACATGCTTAGCATAGTTAGCATGCTAGCATGTTAGCATGCTAGTTAGCATTTTTAGCAAAACTGCTAAAAATGATTAGCTAAGTTAGCTAAGTCACATGGTTAGCACAGTTAGCATGCTAGCATGTTAGCATGCTAACATGCTAGTTAGCATTTTTAGCAAAACTGCTAAAAATGATTAGCTAAGTTAGCTAAGTCACATAGTTGGCATGTTAGCATGCTAGTTAGCATTTTTAGCAAAATTCCTTAAAATGATTAGCTAAGTCACATGGTTAGCATAGTTAGCATAATTAGCATGTTAGCATGCTAGTTAGCATAACTGCTAAAAATAATTAGCTAAGTTAGTTAAGTCACATGGTTAGCATACTTAGCATTTTAACATTGTTAGCATGCTAGTTAGCATAGTAACTTGGTTAACATTATTATCTTTGTTAATATAGTTATCATAACTGCTAGCAAACATTAGAGCCATTCCAACTGTCAGTTATCGTCAACTATCTACCTAAATAATTTAACCATTTAAACTATCCACCTATTTAACTGTTCAGTCATTCCAACTATATTAAACCTCATCTACTTAGCAACCAATATAGTTTGTTTTTACTCTGTATGATATTTTACATCATATTTTTGCATTTTCATGCACTGTATTTCCTTCAGGAAATGCTTTTCTAGTTCTTATTCTTCTTCTAACGCATTTAATGCAGCTTCAACCGTTTAACGTAGAAACTTCATTCAAACTATGTTACGTAGGTCTTACTTGGGACATGGGTGCTATGTATTTTTCAGCTTTGTAACTTTTATACTTTTTAAACTATTAATTAAAAACTAGTCAAAATTTCCCCATAGACTTAACATGGGCTGATGACATCACAATAGAGCCGTTAAGCAATTAGAATCCTATGGCAGGTGTTCGGGCCACCTGGACCAACTGCCAGTCTCAGGCTTTAAGCATACAAACTGGCCCTATTAAGACTACACATCCTGTTCAACTGCTTCCTCTGCCAAAAACTGTTTCAAAATAAAAGTCCTCACTACAATATTTCACTGTTAAACAATTTAACCCTTTAAACTACTGAACTTTTTAACTGTTCAGCCATTGTAACTGTTACTTGTCATCAACTATGACTCCTACCCACTGTAGCTAGTTAGCTAAGTTAGCTAAGTAACATGGTTAGCATAGTTAGCATGCTAGCATGTTAGCATGCTAGTTAGCATTTTTAGCAAAACTGCTTAAAATGATTAGCTAAGTTAGCTAAGTCACATGGTTAGCATAGTTAGCATGCTAACATGTTAGCATGCTAGTTAGCATTTTTAACAAAACTGCTTAAAATTATTAGCTAAGTTAGCTAAGTCACATGGTTAGCATAGTTAGCATGCTAGCATGTTAGCATGCTAGTTAGCATTTTTAGAAAAACTGCTAAAAATGATTAGCTAAGTTAGCTAAGTCACATGGTTAGCATGCTAGCATGTTAGCATGTTAGTTAGCATTTTTAGCAAAACTGCTTAAAATGATGAGCTAAGTCAGCTAAGTAACATGGTTAACATTGTTAGCATGTTAGTTAGCATAGTTAGCATAACTGCTAAAAATGATTAACTAAGTTAGCTAAGTCACATGGTTAGCATACTTAGCATTTTAACATTGTTAGCATGCTAGTTAGCATAGTAACTTGGTTAGCATTATTATCTTTGTTAATATAGTTAGCATAACTGCTAGCAAACATTAGAGCCATTCCAAGTGTCAGTTATCGTCAACTATCTACCTAAATAATTTAACCATTTAAACTATCCACTTATTTAACTGTTCAGTCATTCCAACTATATTAAACCTCATCTACCTAGCAACCAATATAGTTTGTTTTTACTCTGTATGATATTTTACATCATATTTTTGCATTTTCATGCACTGTATTTCCTTCAGGAAATGCTTTTCTAGTTATATTAGTTCTATGCTGTACATGCTGTATGTCTAAATGTTTTATTTGTTTTGTCAGACCTGATTTTTTTCTGTTGAGCAAAAAAAAAATTATGCAGCTGATTTTTACTCCTCTCCAATGTAGAAATAAAGGGGAAAAAATAATTATTTGATGAATCATGTCTTTATTACTGTTTTTTAATGTCCATTACAATGGACGCCTCGACTAAATAGGTGTAAAATGACATGAGGACTTAGGGAAAAAACACTATGTTTTTTTACATATAGTATTGAAAGTAATAATCACATATGACTTAAACATTTGGAACTGGATGTTTGCATGTGTCTAAATGTTTTTATATGTCTATGAGCAGGTCAAAACATGCACATTAACTAATGTGCCAGATTGCGTCCACACAATACCTGTGGTGCTAGTACAAAATGTTTAGCAGTTTTCAATATACACACACAGTTTGCGTTGTTTTTTGCATTTTGCATTTTGTTTTCACACAGTCTTGTGAACTGAACTGTTAAATTGAGTTTTTTAATTACATGTTCCAATTCGGAACACCGGGGGTATGTTTGCAACATATTTGCTTGTGTATATGGAGGGAATGTGCTTTACTAAAGTGTGTGTGCTCATTTTACTAAATTGTGCGCTCAATTTTGTAAATCGTGTGCTTGTTTTACTAAACAGTGTGTTTATTTTACTACATTGTGGGCTCATTTGCTAAATTGCACTCATTTTATTTCATCACATTCTCATTTTAATTTTTGGAAAAAGAGCACACAATTTAGTAAAATAAGTGTACTTTTTAATAAAACGAGAGCACGATTTAGTAAAATGAACACACTATGTACTGTAGTTAAACGAGCGCACAATACACAAAAATGTGTGCACAATTTAGTAAAGCAAGCACATGATTTAGTAAAACGAGTGTATGTTTTCTCAATACATAGAAAATCTTGCAATGACACCCCCCAGGAGATGTCATTGCAAGATTGTTTTTGTATATCAAGATAATATACGCTCGTTTTACTGAATTATGCACTTATTTTACTAAGAGTGCGTTTGTAAATTGCCACTCCAAGTGCTCTGAGCCAACTCTAAAACTTTTAACCGTTCGTAAATTGGACCGTGGGTGGAATTATCGTTCGTTTATTCAAAGTGTCACTCTCAGAGCATCCAGAGCGTACTCTGGGTACTGTTATACTAACAAGAATAGATTGTAATATGGTTAGTACGGAACCCTAGAGCAGTCATTGCAAGATATTTTTTGGTATATATCCAGAAAACGTATGCTCATTTTACTAAATTGTGTGCACATATTGCTAAATCATGCGCTTGTTATACTAAATAGTGCACTCGTTTTACTAAATTTAGTAAACATACGCACAATTTAGTAAAACGTGCACACAATATATTGAAATGTTATGTAAAATTTGTATGTGCCTTCTTAATTACTTTTTATATGGTTTACTTGAATGTTATGTTTGTCTGTGGACCTAATTGGTAAAATATGTCTTGTCTCCACCGTGGGATAGTGGGAAACGTAATTTCGATCTCTTTGTATGTCTTGACATGTGAAGAAATTGACAATAAAGCAGACTTTGACTTTGACTTTGACTTTGAAAATGTAATAAACTAGTTTTTGAACTTCAGAGAGCTATTCTATTTTCAGTGTCAGATTGAATTTACGAACGCACCCTAAATTGTGCACTCGTTTTACTACAGTGTGCTCGTCTACTAAATCACTCTTTTTAGTAAATAGTGCACTCATTGTACTAAAATGTGCACTCATTGTACAAAAAAATAGCACAATTTGACTAAATGAGCCCACCATTTAACAAAATGGACACACTATTTAGTAAACCGAGCACACATTTGACTGAATTCAGTGCACAATCTAATAAAATGAGAGCACGATTTAATAAAAATGACGACACATTTTAGTAAAATGAGTGCACATTCATCCAAAATAGCTGAAATAAATAAAAAATGCATTCAAAATTATAGCTTGGGTCTTGAGGATATGTCAGAACATTGCCTGGTGAGTGCCTAAATGAGTGTTGGCTAACATCACCCAACACCTGATGTCCATTGGGATGGACATTAAACTTTGAAAAAATCCTGTACTACACTGTTATGAAATATATTCAAACTAACTTCAAATATCATCACCTGCAATGGTTAGAATTATACTGAGGAGTGCAAATTGGTTAGGCTATCATAAACATAAATTCATATTTATGAGGGGAAAAATGTGTTTACTCCTGTTCCTATCTAGCTTCAGAGCCATGCTTGTCTTGTCTGATGTCTGAAGTGCTCTCAGATCAAGTTACAGGCCCTAACTGCATTCTGATTGGGTCATCAGGATCCAATCAGTTACAAAGCATAATTAAAATGGTGAAATCACAGATTTTCATTGGTCTAGACCCAAAAATATGTCATGTCCATTCCAATGGACGTGGGGTCTGAAAATGAATACCTGCATATTTAATTGTACTGTTTTTATTGGACTAATTGTCTATGCTTGATTTCTTCTGCAACCTGATAATTTTATGTCTATGTTTGCTTTATTTTGCCTTTAGGGACATAAACTGGTTTTCCTCGATATGACCACTTTATGAGGACACGTTTGAATGAACGACTTCACATCAAAAATAATACAAATGAGTTTGCTATAGTGACAAATTTGTTGTTACAAAATTTTGGTATGGAGTGGACATGACCCTATGCTCCATATGCAAACGTACACCCCTCACACACACAATACACTCCCTCTCTTAACCCAACCCACTCACTCAACCCCATGGTTACTTGTTCACCCACACTTACAAGTTTGCCTGTTTTGGTAAAACTTTGGAACAACTGACTGTGATGTGTATGTGTCCTCCAAAGCTGATGACACACAAGGCACCTTTCTGAGCCATGTTGCTGGGCAATATTCCTGAGTATTGTTGTTCTGACACGTTCCCTTTGATATGGGCAACTTATTTTTCTTGAGAACTTTAATAACAGGCAAGAGTGAAAAAATAGTAGTAAAAAATCATTTTATGTTACTGTAACGATCCCGTGTTCCCTGTCCCTCCTTTGTTTACCTCCTGTGCCATGTGCTCCTGTGTTTACTTCCTGTCCCTGTGTTTTAGTTCCTGTCAGCCATGTGCTCCTTTGTTTGTCTTGCCATGTCTCAGTTCCCTGTGTCTCCGCCCCTCACCTGTTCCTCATTATTAGTCTGCTAGTTTAATTATAATTTCCAGCCCTGTGTTCACCTGTCTCTTGTTTCTTGTCCACTTGTGCCTTGTTAGCCTTGTTTAACCCCTGTGTATTTAAACCCTCGGTCTCCCTCAGTCCCCTGTTGGTCATTGATGTTGTTTCGTGGTTGTAGTGTGCATTTGCATTAAAGATTCCTGGTTTAAGTGTGCCTCGTTCTCAACTTGCCCTGCGCCTTGGTCCAGCTCTCCATACTGCAACCCTGACAGTTACATTCTGTCTCATTACATTTCCACACTCATTTTTGAAAAATGTTGGATATTTTGGATTTTATGAGTTGTATCTCCTAGGATATGTTGCCCTATTAAGGTATAAAAATAATCAAAATGGTAAACTTTTCCATTTCTCATTTGATACATATTGGATTATTGGTGCTTCACTCCCCTCCCTGAAGGACATTTACACCTCCCACCTCACCCGCAAGGCGACCACAATTGTGAGTGATGCAAGTCACCCCGCTCACAATTTGTTTGATCTACTGCCCTCTGGGAAGAGGTACAGAAGCCTGCGCTCCCGCACCACCAGACTCACCAACAGCTTCATACACCAGGCTGTTAGGATGCTGAACTCTCTCCCCCCTCCACCCTCAGCTACATAACATCCTGGACTTTGGACCCACAATGGCTGCCTTGCACTACTCCACTTGCACTACTCCACTTGTACACTTGCACACTTTGCAACTTGTTGTTGTTGTCCTGTTGTCCTGAAAACACTTCTGAACACACTTCTGCTGCTCTTACATAACTTGCACCACTATGCCACTTGCATACTTAGGTGAAACAGAACTACCTCAGCCATTTATTGGCCTGACTTTTGCACTATTATATTGACTGTCTACTGTATGCACAATTGCACAATTTCAACCCAAATTTTGCTGCTCTTATTTCTTCATTGTATGTGCCTTCTTATTTCTACTTTTTATATTGTTTACTTGAATGTTTGTCTGTGGACCTAATTGGTAAAATATGTCTTGTCTCCACCGGGGGATAGTGGGAAATGTAATTTCGATCTCTTTGTATGTCTTGACGTGAAGAAACTGACAATAAAGCAGACTTTGACTTTGACTTTGATATAACTCATAAATTGTTGCTTTCCTTGACCTTTTATGTCATAAATACTATTTTTAAAATGGATTTCATATTTTTTTTTATCAAATTCTACTATATAGTATGGAGATGACATCTCATCGGATGTTCTGAATTTACAGCCTTTTGCTGTTGACAGTTGCTTAAACTTAAAAGTACACAAAAAGTTATTAAATGAGATAACTTGGCAATTTGTCAGTATTTGTGTACATTCATCTGGCTTTTCTTTTTGATTTACCAAAATGGCAGCAAAATAAAGCCTGTACACACTCAAACAGTGTTATGCTATATGTATAACAAGGGAAATTTGCAGGGAGCCATCCATACCAAGACCTTAACAGTCACAGCCCACTCAGGTTCCAGAAGTAACAATCTAATTCACATTCTCCTTTGAGAACTGGATTATAAATCATAAAATCGTAACCATCCAAGGTAGACTTAAAACCTATTTTATACAGTCTATGGTTAAAATCAGCTCTGGCATGATTAAGCGATTGTTTATGCTCATATAGAACTTCACAGGTCTATGTGTGGCCATACAGTGAAAACTGTTTTGCTTATCTTGAAAGTGGAAATGGCTTAAAATGTAAACTGTGGAAGTCATCTTGTCTTAGTTTAACACACTACTTTTTAAATGTATCATTAGGTTGGCAAACATTGGAAAATGTATAATTCGCAATAGCTAATGGGATTAATAGTTCCTTTGATTAGAAATGAAATGTATACAACCATTTTTGTTGTTTTTCTATTAGTTTTTGTTTTTCACAAAATTAAATGTTGCACCATCATGATTCACACCATAGCTGGTCAGCATAAGGCAAGGCCTAAAACAGATTTATATATACTTATATATATTTAAATATACAGATTTTCCAGACATTTTTTTTTCAAATTGAGAAATTAATGGGGAACTTACATCCAGTACCTGACCCTTTAGGGAGGTGGGTGGTGACTGTTGAGTTCTATAAGGGACTGCTCATTGGATAAGCTGGTTGGCCTGCCTACTTCAGTAAATATGGTCAAATGCCCCTCAATTTAAGCACTGTCACCTAAATTCCTTAGCTTTTTTAGGCATTTGTTCCATCATCTCTTCTTCCTCCTCCTCTGCAGAACTATTCACAGTCTCTATTTGTATCTCTCAATTCTGCCTGATTATCCTCATCTTCATCACTAGTGTCTATGTCTGAAGAGTGTTCAGGGATCTCAATTCTGCCTGATTATCCTCATCTTCATCACTAGTGTCTATGTCTGAAGAGTGTTCAGGGATCTCCTCTATCCCACTCATTCTCTCGCTATTCTATTCATTTTTATGTTGCCATAAAATGAGTTAACTGTGATACCCTGAGGGGCAATATATGGTTATACTGTCATAATGTACATACATGATAACATCTCTTTTTGCAGTGTATATTAGCATATCTTCCTGTTTGAAATTCAATTTTCAATACTACACAGAATACCCATTGACCAAATTGTATACCCTAATCCAGGGACATTCCTAACCGGGCCGTAGCCTACGACATGAGTTTAAAAAAAATGCATGCAAACTAAACTCAATTTAATTCGCAATAATGTCACGTTTTTACATGACATAGGCCTATATGCAGTTGTTTGATTGCACGCATGTTTGCATTTTGCAAGGTCTATTTTCTTACGTCTGTCTGTCCCGCCTTCAACACTTTACATATTGCCTTCAGCGCTGCGCAGCCTCAGGTCAGCTCACTTCACTTGATCAGTTCTTGGCGAACGGTATAGTGTCACACGAAGTTAGCTAAACTGCTAGAATGAGCAACAAAAAACAAGCATCTTTAGCAGGTCACTGGCCAGAGAGTTGCTAGACTAGCCCTGGCAGCAAATACAATTTGCTGCCGCTAGGGGCGCGTCTAGATTTCTAGGCTAGCTGCAGAGATTTCTTACAGAAAAAAAGTCACCGTTAGCTGCACATTTTAGTGATGAGGACTGGGTGTCAAAACTCGCTTACGACATAGTTGGGTTGCTTAATGACCTCAACCTGTCATTCCAGGGGAGAATGACGACTGTCTTTAAACTGGCAGATAAAGTCGCTGCATTTAAAGCCAAGCTTGATTTGTGGGGACGATGAGTGGACCGGGGTGTATTTGATATGTTCCAAACAGTCGTGGGGGTTTTGGGAGAGACTGAGGCAGGGCCCTTTCTCTCGCAGCTGGTGCGCGATCACCTTGTTGCGCTTTCAAATGAGTTTGAGCGTTACTTCCCATCCTCCAAAGATCCACGGCAAACCAATGAGTGGGTCCGCAACCCATTTGTCAATATCCCGAATAGTCCTAACTTGTCAGCGCAGGAGGAAGAGCAATTGATCGAAATTGCAAATGACGGTGGTCTTAAGAGTGTGTATGAGGAAACCTCTCTGGCGGGTTTTTGGATCAAAACCAAAGCAGAATATCCCGAGATAGCCGTAAAAGCGCTGAAAACGTTGCTACCATTTCCCATCACGTAGGTCTATATATGCGAGGCCGGGTTTTCGGCAATGACTGCAACTAAGATCAAATTGCACAATCGACTGGACATTTCAAACACACTGAGGGTGTCACTATCTTCCATCACCCCCAGATGGAACCTTCTTGTTGCAGGGAAACAAGCACAGGGCTCCCACTGATTATATTCGTAATGCACGTTTAGTTCCCATGTTTTGTTCCCATATTTTGTTAAACATGTTCACACTTGATAGATGTAGCTTCAAGTTGTTCAATATTCATAGTTCATATTGTTCTATTTTAACTTCTTCAAGTTCACGTTTTTCACAGTTCGTTACCTTCACTGTTCATAGGCCTACATAACTGCATGCACAACACATATGGAACATTGAACCCCCCCCCCCCCCCCCCCCCCCACCGGTCCGTGAAAAAAAAATGGGAATCAAACCGGTCCATGGTACATAAAAGGTTGGGGACCCCTGCCCTAATCTAGCAACGTATCTTGGGGGATACATACATTTCAAAGTTACTAAACTAACTCCACAAACACAGTTAGGCTTTTTTTTCTTTATCAATATATTTAGACAAGTCATAATCAGTTATATGAGTTAATATGATTGATTTATTGAAAATAACTATGATTTATATGTAATTACTCACCACTTGGTTAGCATGTTCGCTACCACTGTCGGCCATTTTGATTTCTGACCAAGCTAACTACATAATGACAAACGACCTGAACCAAGTCATGTGACCTAGAGACTGATAACAGACAGGACTTTTGATCAATCATAACTTGATTTGGAATTTGTTTTTAGAAATGCCCCCCACAGGAAGTTAAAAAGTATGTATCTCCTAGTGCACGTTGCCTGTTTAAGGGTTAATCATTAGTAGGCAAATTAACATGATCATCCAATTGGAACACATTAAACCGATTATGTGGTTGCCCTGCTCAAAAAGTCGCCCCGTTTATCACCATAAAGCAATGTCAAGCATTCTGGGTATATGCGTAGGTATTCTCAGAGGCTTCATTCTATATTCTCCGTAATCAGTGTTGAGTTTGAAGTTTTTATTGCGTTGCTATACGCCCACATTCTGTGGCTCTCAATAGGTTCGGTGGTTAGTTTGTATTGTATCACTTGACAAGTTGACTTTTTAAGTACTCTGACAGTATTTAGGCTATGAGATGTAACCCGGCAGTGTTTGCAGATTTATGGCATGTCTCACAGGCAGAGAAAAGCTGTTGCTCTCACACACTGTCCACTTAATCCACATAGTCAGTGTGCTGATGAAGGGATCAATTAAATAAACAGATAGGACATATGATACATTTGCAAAGTGTTTTCATGCTCCTTTATAGAGTATGTTTAGTGTTTTGAAAATAAATAGAAAAAACAATAGAAATGTGTTTTATCTAATTGTCCCCATACAAACATGTTGTCAGTTTGGTGCTGGTATTTCATTCAAAGGCTGGTGTATCATGATAGTCTACTTGACAGCCCAGAGAGCCCCACTGTGGACCCGGAAATGTTGAGTACACCAGTTTTATGTTGGAAATGTATAGTACGGGTCCCCAGCACCCAGCATATAGAAACGTACGGATGCTAACTTGCACATGTTTGGGCAAATTGCTTCTTTTACATGATTAGCATAATCATCATCTCCTATATGACAATATTTCAAAAACTGTTTGGCCAATTTGTACAATATTTGTGTGGTTATAGGGGTTAATGAGGATGTGGAATCCATTCTATTTCCATTCAAAATTTAAAAGGGATATTTCAAAATAGATTTTGATTAATCTGGACTGATTTTCGTTACTTTTAAGTCAGTTCTGAGAATATTTAAATGCTTAATATAGTAGACCAACATTTAAAAATCAAAAGAGCTCAAAAATCATTGGTGTGAATACGGAATACTGTGGAAATCACACCGAGTGGGCCACATTTCACATTACACAATTCCTCTGTTTTTACATGAATATTGGTTTGTGTTCTTTTTGTTAACTTTTTGTTATGAAAAACAACTGCACACTAACATTTATTGAAAAGTTGATTTCAAATACAAACAACAGGGGGAAATGATGTACGGCATTGCAGAGTTTAATCCAGGAGTCTGCTCTGCCATCCATACTAAGCACATGTACAGCACTTCCTGTGTGTGTTGTTGTTGAGAGGGCAGGGTTATATAAATATGACTTTTCACTTTAAAACTCAACAAAATATGTCACTTGCACAGAGTTGCCAAACTTTCGTATACAACTATGATGTTTTCGTTCCATTTTCTTTTACTACGGTCACCAATCCTTTCCTTTTTGTTACTAAGTACCCATTGTCACAAGAGCATAAAAACTGCTGCCAGGACATACAGCACAAATCAGTGTACATAGGCCTACAAATTAATCATACAGACCTATTTATGTGTACATACCAGGATGCATTTCAGACATACAATTCTACATACGCCGTATGTAAACTCACTTTCAAAGCCTTTTGTCCAAAGAAACAACAATACATGGTGATCCTCATTCAGCTATATAGGGTGTGGTAATGCAACTAATCCATTTCACATTGAGTTTAATTCTTTATTGCCTTAAACCTCAAGCCACAAAGCCTCAAGGGACACGCATATGCTTTAACTCAGCCTCGGACCTTTGGAAGACACAGCTTCACAGAACATGCATTTGAGAGTATGAAAGTAGAAACAGGAAAAATGAAATGGTGCTGACCTTGTAGCATAACAGTATTTCATAACTCTATATGTTACGCTATCCTCTGACTTGATTGATAGGCTGTTATAAGACTTGCTGGGAGGCACCTTGTGCAGCAGCATGTGATCTGTGGCATGACAGCAATGTGGCTTTGCAGCGATAAGCATCTCCTCTGCACACCTTACAGGTACATGAGGTCTGTCACATGAGAGCTCTCAAGTGGCTCATCAGTGTCTTCTGCAAATCACATGAGTTGTGTTTGTCTTGTCTTGTTAACATTTGTGACCTCTCCTGATGGAGAGGTCAGTAAAAGGTTAGGAGCTTTTGAAACGTGGTGCAGCCAGAATGGTGGACATCAAAGATTCTAAAACAGAGCTCTGTTCTAGAATCGTTGGTGGACATGGGCTACATATCACATTTGGGACATGTCACAGATCAATTCTGTGTAATCCTATGAAGGTTAAAGTTACAACTTACTGGCTAACACATTTTACGATTATGGTGTAATCTGTGAGAGTTGATATCTGAGCTCAACAGCTAATTAAGATGAAACTTAATCGCATCAAATTGATTGGTCGAAATGATGTACTTCAATGTGTCCAAGCCAGCTTGTTTGTTTCCAATTGACAAAACAAAGACTGTAAATGTGAAACAGAGAGACTTGGATCCAAAACATAGCCACCCTACAGGAGAAACTTTTCACCCTTTTCACCCCCCTAATAGTTTTTGTAAAAGGACAGTTTCTGCAGCGTAGGCATGATGTAGGCACTATGCAACCCCCGACTTTCCTGTAGTGGAAAGGGCCTATTATTAAATTGTATGTCAAATGGTTGCTTTCATAAATGTTCATATGACCCTAACCCTGAGAGGGCAGTAAATCCACTTCAGAACTGTTTTCCCATCTTAAAGACTGGTGCCACTCAGTGCTTCTAAAATTGCAATATTCAAACTGAACTTGCGGGTATCTCTTCTTCCGAATAAACAATGACTTGAGTTATGTAACAGTGTATTTCCACACACCCACAATTCATCTTCAAAATCTGATAACATCTGGTATGTACTGTACAGATAACAATGTGCGATCACGGTTCAGTCTGATCTGATATACATTTAAGCCTATTAATCTAAACTATTAATCTAAACTATGGCGCCACATAGGACAGTTGCTTAAAGGTTTAATGGCATTTTAATATCATATTAATATGAATAAATAATAATAATCAGTTTGCGAGTCGTGAGACATAAACATATCCACGATTTAAGACTAAATGGGAACAATCATGTGTCTTAATATATAATTTGACTGACATTATACTGTAGAATATTGGTTCTAGTTCTGGTACTTCTTAATGTTCTAGTTTTAGGATACATATACAGACACTAATCTGTATCCTAAAATCTAAATCTCTAAAATTGACTGCCAGGTACATGAACAATTAAGTTACATAACACTGGTTGTCTTGAATAAATACCCTATGACACTGACTTTCACCAAGATTACTTAATAGTTTATGACTGCAATTTATTACCTGAATGACAGTATAATTCAGTATTTTGCAGCTGAATTTTAATCTGAATCTCAGGAAGTCACATTGGTGCATACACTGTAGGTTCCTTGCCACTTGCCAGACCTCAGCTAAGTGAAAGCTGATGGATCTTGACATTGCATCATGCATGGCTAACATTATGGCCACTGAGTGTTAATGGCCAAGTTTCAATAACTAGATCTGAAACAGAGTTTTAATTGAGTCCAGAAAAGGATAAGACAAGGCAAGAGGTTTAAAGTAATAAAAACAAAAAAAAAAAATGCTCATTCTGGGGCCTGGGCTTCTTGTCCTTCCATTGTTGTTTTTTTGGGGCTTTTTATGCCTTTAATTTGATAGGACAGTGGAGAATGACAGGAAGCGAGTGGGAGAGAGTATCAGGGTGGGAGCCGGAAAGGACCACGGGGCGGGAATTGATCCCAGGTCGCTGGCGTACGGTGCAGGGCCTCGGCTGGGGCCTTCATTGTTATTTTTAACACATACATCTATATGTATTTATTTTCACAGTACTTTTCCCCCCCATAACTATCTGGAGGTACCCATTTTTTAATCATTTTTCTTGTGCTGCATGGGAATAAAACAGTGATGGGAAACCCGGCTTCAGAAAAATGAAATCCTACCACGTGTTCCAACCGGTCACAGACTCAGACTCTTGACACAGACTGACATCAACAGGCGGGTTTTAATTTGAAAAGGTAGCTCAAAACACAGAAGTATCAAAATCCAGAAGGGCACAAAAAAACAGAAGATTACAGGGCAAAAGGCAAAACAAGCAGTGTCCAAAAATCCAGGGACATCAAAAACTCAGGAGAATTCTAGGCAAAACTGATAACCAAACACAGAAGTCCAAAGCTCAGAAGATTAAAGAACTTAGCTCAAACTGGAGAAAGCCGATGGAGTTCACAACAACAATGTATAGGTAATCACACACTACAGAGTCCATATGTCCGGTAGCGACGAGGTCAGACAAAGACTGGGGACTGGAGCAGGCTTTTAAAGGTGGATTAACGAGCTCAAAACCACGAACAGGTGAGGAGGACTAATAGGCTGGGGATTGAGAGCGATGATATTGATTGAGTGGAGAGTGAGATGATATTGATTGAGTGGAGAGTGGCTGCCAGGTAGATGAATCAGTGAAATCACCTGTTGTAGGTCCACAGGCAGACCCAACATGGACTTTTACTTTCTGAAGCTGGTCGTCCCATCTCTGATAAAACACAAAAACAGGTTGATTGTGCATCACTACCAAAAACCAGTTTGTGGTTTTTTTTTTTTTACTATCTACCACATGCATCCTCTCTCTCTCCCCTTCCCGCCCTCTCTCTCTCTGTCTCCCTCCCAAAAGGCGGGTCAGGAGCGTGGCCAGTGAGGCCTGTGGGTCCCGACACACCTCCACCGCGCGCTATAAAGCAGAGCTCCACAGCCTAGTGTGCACTGTGATTCCAGGTGGCTTTCAAGCATCCATCAAGTTCAGCCAACCCCCCAGAGGAAAAGAAACCATCTCCAGCATCACTGTGCTCCCAGGCCAAGGGGAACCATGGGGAATTGTGCTCAGGGCTGTAAGGACTATTGGTGCCGACCGAAGAACACCAACGTCCGGATCAGTCTACCAGCTGTGTGCTTTGTCTGGCAGATTGCCATGATTATCCTCTTTGGAGTCTTCATCCGCTACGATGAGGAGTCGGACACCCATTGGGTAGATTTCAGAAGGGAACATAACATTTCCAGTGATATAGAGAACGACTTCTACTTCAGATACCCAAGTAAGTTCAGACTAATGTCATATTATTTTGCCATAGTGTAGTTAGTAGTATATTCAGTAGTATTTCCTAATAGGCTGAGAGATAAATGACACTTAGGCGATGAGGAAAAGGTTCACATCAGATTTACTTTTTGCAGATCATAAGTGAAATACTTGCTTGTTTTGATAATATTGCCAATTTGATCTCAGCATTGCAGTGCTATAACATGCCACTCTCCATGACATCTTATTGTGATGTGTCAAGCGGACCTGACACTTGGGTACTTAACCTAAAATAGTTGTTTAGGCTGTCAGGATGGTTATATATCTCCATGTACTTGAGTGCTATTCAACAAATTCTTGAAAGTCCACATTATTGTTCTTTCATCTCTCTGACTGAACCGAACAGATGCTCTAATAGTGCACTTTCCGTCAACCACCACAGCAATTTTGGGTGCAGTATGAACCAAGCCACTGTGTGAACAGCTTTACTTGAATGATAAACCTGCATTAAGCCCTCCTGTTCTGTGTCCCTCCCTCCCGTTCTCCCAGGCTTCCAGGATGTGCACGTAATGATCTTTGTGGGATTTGGCTTCCTCATGACGTTCCTGAAGCGCTACAGCTTCGGCGGAGTGGGCTTCAACTTCCTCATCGCCTCCTTTGGCATCCAGTGGGCCCTGCTGATGCAGGGCTGGTTCCACTCACTGGACCCGAACACTGGCAAGATCACCATCGGCGTCGAAAGGTAAGGGACAGCACCACGGCACCTTTCGACCCTGGTCATGACTGTAGCTGGACTTTCTTTTTTAAGGATGTTTTTTGGGCTTTTGCCTTGATTCAGAATTTACATAGAACAGCAAAGAGTGACAGGAAGCGAGTAGGAAAGAAACATGGGATGGGATCAGGAAATGAGCACGGGTCGGATTCAAACTCGGGTCTCCATGGGCACTCGGACCTCAGGGTGATACAGACGCTATCATTGTCCATCAATGTGACAATCAGTCTGCTATTGTGTAGCATAAATCATACCATGAAGGAATGTACTGTGAAATGGAGCTATCAGTTATTTAGAAAAGAATCCTTTGTGTTTCGCAGAGTGATCCTAAACAAGTCTTGTGATCTGTCTGGAAGGCTTTCATAACTCCATCTTCCAAGTAGCAATTTCCCAACTGTCAAACTATTCGTGACAAGCTCATGCCAAGAGCTATCACATGAAGAACTGGTTCAACTGGTTTTCTTAGACATCCATGTCTCTTCTGTGTGCACATCTGTACTTAGACCTGATTTTCCTGTCTTCTCTTTCTCTGCATTAGCTTAATTAATGCAGACTTCTGTGTAGCTGGCTGCTTAATTGCCTATGGGGCCTGTCTGGGTAAAGTCAGTCCAGTCCAGCTAATGGTTCTCACGTTGTTTGGGGTCACCCTCTTTGCTGTGGAGGAGTACATCATCCTGGACCTCATTCATGTAAGTTTACTGGACAGACTGTTGTACAAGCCTTGAACTATGTGACACGGCATCTAACATTTGATCAGTCAAACACTGCTGCCACACCCCTGATGTGACGGTTCAAAGAATATCCCTATGCTTAAAAACTTAATCAGTCAAAGTCAAAAGTCACCCAAACAGGGCAAGTTACCAAGTTGTCTCTAAACCATTGAAATCTCTAGTGTCCTTTTGAAACGTGAAACTTACATAAACACACAGAAATGCTTACTTCAGTTGATCGTTAACAGGAACATCAACAAATAAAAAAAAAAAAAAAAAAAAAAATGTTTTCTTCACAGGCCAAGGATGCTGGCGGCTCCATGGTCATCCACACCTTCGGCGGCTACTACGGTCTAGCGATCTCATGGGTCCTCTATCGACCAAACCTCCACCAGAGCAAGCGCCTGAATGGCTCTGTCTACCACTCCGACGTCTTCGCCATGATCGGTGAGTGAAGATCACTAGCGGTTATATGGCCACAGGCTCATTTCCATTGGAATCCAAAGAGGTCCCTCAATGACCTTTGTATGGCATACATAGGAATAAATAATAAAAAGGGCAAAATGGCTCTTCATGAAATGGTCTTGATTTAAACAATGTCTTCTCTCCGCTCAGGCACACTGTTCCTGTGGATGTTCTGGCCCAGTTTCAACTCGGCCATCACTGACCACGGAGACGGACAGCACAGGGCAGCCATCAACACCTACCTGGGCCTGGCCTCCACCGTGCTCACCACGTACGCCATCTCCAGCCTCTCTGCCAAACGAGGAAAGCTGGACATGGTAATGTCGTCACCACCACCACCACCACCACTCAATCCCCTGCCCTGTTCTATTCACCTGTCCATTTGCATGTGTTCATTTAATTGATATGACTAACAGAATAGTGCTGGACAGTATTGTAGAAGCTACTGTAAAGTAAACCAGTTGACAGACATTGCTTTTAATTATGATTTAATAACTCATACCTTATCATGAGTCATAATTCTCTCTCTCTCTCTCTCTCTCTCAGGTGCACATCCAGAATGCCACCCTTGCCGGGGGCGTTGCCATGGGGACAGCTGCGGAGTTTATGATCCAGCCCTACGGCTCTCTGATCGTGGGTTTCTGCTGTGGGATCCTCTCCACGTTGGGCTATCTGGTGCTGTCTGTGAGTGCTTTCAGCTGCCCATCACCACTAACACTCAGAGGAATGAGGAATCAGACCTGTGTGGCATTCCGTAACAGTGATTACCCTAAAATCTTACTTTATGGAAAAAAACAAGCTATGCAAGTCTGGGTCATTTTCAGTCTAGGGTAGAGTTTCAGGGATCTGATTTCAAACGCATACTGATCTAGTCCACAAAAGGGAGGGAGGGGAAACTGTTATTGATAGTGCAATAACAAATAGGTCTTTGTTAGGTAAATACGGGCTGGCCATATCCCACAGTCAAATCCAAATGGCATGTTACCATACTCTGGCCAAGCAAGTTTCCCCGGGCTGTCTACACTAAACCGAAAACCAAGAAAAACTCAAATGCAAATAAAGTCATTAATAACATACCTGATGATGCATAACAAATACATGCATATGGATATTTTTCTAATTTATACAATTATGCAAATATGTTTAATAGACATGGATGTTAATTTAGTGGTGTGTATTTTTAACATCCAATGTTCATATATGAATGTAAAGAAATAAAAGTGGATTTTCCCCTCTCAGCCTTTCATGGAGAAGACCCTAAAGATCCAGGACACATGTGGAGTGCACAACCTGCACGCCATGCCTGGCGTGATCGGGGGTGTGGTGGGAGCAATCACTGCTGCTGCAGCCACGGAAGATGTCTATGGTCATGAGGGGTACGTGTCAACCACTCTCTTATCATAACTACAACTTTTAAAAAAGCTTTAACTGATGCACGTCTAGCAATATTTGTCAAAATTCCAGTAGAGAATTTACAGACTGTATAAAACTCTATAGAAGATTCTGAATGAGTTCCCATTATTCTAATTCCATATCATGAATAATGTCTCTCTTTCTGTCTGCCTGTGTTTCTTTTCTTTCTTTCTCAATTCTGCT
This sequence comes from Alosa sapidissima, assembly GCF_018492685.1. NCBI lineage: Eukaryota > Metazoa > Chordata > Actinopteri > Clupeiformes > Clupeidae > Alosa > Alosa sapidissima. The sequence goes on from NC_055970.1 coordinate 12,639,254, forward strand.
TTCTTGCACCTCCCTCCCTCCCTCTCTCTGTGCCCCGTTCACATGATAGGTTGGTGAACACATTCGACTTTGAGGGATCCTTTGTGAACAGAACCGTTGGCACTCAGGGTGGACACCAGGCAGCAGGCCTGTGTGTTGCCATTGTCTTTGGAATAGGTGGTGGTGCCATTGTAGGTGAGTGGAAACCTGAATAACCATTCAAGTAGAAAACAACAAACAACCCCAAACAACTGACTATGCAAGTCCTTGAGGTCAAATAATTGACAGTCAGTGTTATCAAAACAGTTTTTAAGCACACATAGCCTGGCTAAAGCACACATAAATATTAATGGAACTTAAATATGAGGTGCAGGTAAACTGCTCCTATTCTGACACACTCAAAAGGAAGTGAACTAGCCAGTAGTGTGAAACTCGCCGGCTTTCTTTGGCTATAAAGCCTTTGCCTAGCACAGCACACAGAAATGAATGCATAGTCTAAGAACATGTCCAGTACCAGGAGTATTGACATTGATTATTAATAATTGAGAGAAGTTTTCTCTAAAAAATGAGCACACAATAGGTCTACCAAAGCAAGACGAAGGAAGTCCCCTTAAGCCTAAAAGAAAATGTTTCTTCAACTCGCTGTCTTTTTGTTCTCTTCAACAGGTGCGATCCTGAGGCTTCCCATCTGGGGAGATCCTGCAGATGATAACTGTTATGATGACGAAGTTTACTGGGAGGTAAGAACTTGGATCAGAATTACAATGCTGTCTTTTTGCATTTCAACCGCTAGATGGTGGTATTATACAAGAATACTCACTGAAGTAATAGGCCGAACGGGATTTTTTTAGGATTAACAAAGTAACATGCCTTTGCACGTAATCTACCCTGATAGTAGTTTTCCTATTTATTGTGTACAATCATTTCCAACATTATCTACTAAGTCATAGGCAACTCAGAGACGCCATTTTCATCGGTGTTTCATCAAATCCATTTGAATTCTAATCAATCTATTTTACAGCTTCCCGAGGATGAAGAAAGCATCCCTCCTATTCTTGAGTACAACAACCACATGTTAACCAAGAACCCTGACATGTAAGTCCACAATCAGCCTATGATATCTTAGGGTAGCCTACATCAGGTTACTAACAGTTAGGCTAGTCCTAGAAGAAAGAAAATAAACATGGATGGAGTAGCCTACCTCAGTGACAGATAGAAGACAGCACACGGGTTACCTACCGGTATTAAAACTAGGCTATTAACGATGGGCTACTTATGTAGGCTAATGAATGACATTCCGTTGAACCGCGTAAAATGTGTTTTGAACACACCACAGGGTGTCGCTCTACACCCACACTTCTTTGGGTTTTGAAAATGTTCCGCTGCAAACTACAGAAAAAAACTGTAGGCTTAAACATATTTGTACTCATGTCCTGTCAACGAGGAAGTGATATTATGGCTCAACACCTGTATACCTTTTCGATTTTACACACACACACACACATTAATTATTTCCACTTTTTGTATTTCAGGTCGGAGTCCAATTTCTCCGTGGAACAAAGTTAAACAAACTCCCAACCCCAGGACCCTGGCATGGACCGACATCCCAACTTGAACTTGAACCCCAAGAATGGAGAAAAGCAAAACATGCAAACAAGAACTCTCGTCGTTTCCTTGTCTTATCCCGATAATAACTTGTATGAACGTTTGTGTTTTAAATTAATGGTTACAATGGCACTGGAACCAATAATTGGTTTAGTCGTGCCAACAACCGCGATCGTAGCCTACTCAGGTGGCTATAGGACTATACACCATATTGTGGCTATATCCCACATGGTGTCATGCCCAGGCGCACGTAGCCGCGCGGCGCGTCTGAGTAGCCTGGTAGCGGCAGTTTTACCATAAGAGCATATTCCCGGATGTACCTAACTATGTATGTTATTGCTATACTTTTACTGTCCTAGTCCTATAATTAATTTTCCGACCGTTTTAAGGATATTTTCCATTTTTAATCTTCAATCTTATCCTATGCATTTTTATATCAGTGAATGTAGCCTACACAGTATGCCTTTGTTGTGTTTGTGAAAATGTACATGTATTTAAATGTGAAAATGTGAATGAGTGCTACTGTGTGTTCATAATGAAGTATATTGATTAAAAATGTGAATGAAAGCCTTCCCTTCTGACATTTCTACATTTACCCACACTCTTTAAATAGAGGAAATGAGAATAGAAATGGAAGCGATTTAAAAATGTAGGCTATTTGCTATTGAAACCCAACAGGTGCTATACAGATGAAGTGTCAGGGCTAGGCTAAGTAGTAACTAGTAACACAGTAAGTGCGTTTATATGAAATAAGTGTATATTTAGGAGACTAGGAAATGCTTAAGGGATATTTCATTTTCAGTATCATGGTGAATGAAATTGTGTAAATGCAAAGCATATTTTAGAAAATAACAAAACATTTAACAGAAAACGTTGGTGTTGGTAAAGCAAGTTGATTATTGATGCCATTATTAATAGTTATGTATGGACCCTCTGGGACCACTGCACATGGTCAGAAATATCAGGGGCCAAAGTCTTTGCAAATCCTCCATCCTGTTGCCACTGCAACAAATGTGAGCAGCACCTTTCAAATGTTTCACCTTCCTTTGCAGAATGATCCAGACACACAGTCCTTACCAACCTGCTGTCCCTGTCAAAGCCCAGCTAGGCATTTAAGGAGAACCATTTCCTTATTCTTTATTACTTTCCCCCTTCTGAAACCTCAGTATTTCAATCAAAGTCCAGCCTCTGTCTCAGCCATGTCTCTGATGATGTTGGCACGGTGAGTGGACTCCCTCCACAGTCTGTCCATGTGGCTCCACTGATGGCTGCGTGATGTCCGAGTGTGGAGAGCCAGACTGCATAGCGTTCTTGCTGGTGGAGGAGGAGCGGTGATCGAGTGTTGGACAGGCTGTGTGCTGCTGCCCGAGGGGACGTGGTCATTTGTGAGGGTCAGGCTTGTGTCCTCCCCTCTGATCTGTCTTTTCTCCTGCTGATGGGTGAAGGTCATCTGGGTCTCTCTTCCTGATCAATCACCGTGGCGGTTAATGAAGTCTAAACACACACTAGAGATGGAGCAAGCCCCTGGGGAATCTCAAGGGCCGGTTGTCCATTATGAGGCCATGAGGGACATTTGTTGGTTAAGTGACAAGGAAATTCATGGTTTCAGACATAATGATAATCCACAGCTCAGTAATTTTTGAGTCTATATAAATGGCTTATTGATTGCCATAATATTCAGGAGACCTGTTTTTGAAGTGGGATTTACACAGAATTGATCACTTTCCCTTTTTACAGTAATCAAATCAAGTTGTGATTTTTTTTTGCTTTGTGTTTTTGTGTTGCTTTTTAACATCAACATTACACTGATTTAACACTGGCAAATAGACTAAATAGGAATCACATAAATATTTTGACATTAATCTTATCTTATCATTAATATTAATCTAAACCCTTGAAAAGCATCTTATTATTGGATTTTTAAGTAAACACTACCATATTATGCCCATGAAGTGAATCTACTGTTTCAGTGTTTTTCACTGTGTGGCTGTCTGCGGTCTTCTACAGGTCCTTAGAGGGGAAGACTGACACGGTCAGATGAAAGAAGAGAGATGCAGAGTTTTTGAGGAAAGTAGGAGAGGAGGAGCGCAGAGAAGAGAGGGAGGAGGAGGAGGAGGAGGAGGAGGAGGGGAGAACAGGAGGACTAGAGTGTTCAAGCGCCTGCTCAGGTTTAAGGGATTACAAGGTACAAATTAGATGGACAGCAGGGGGGGGGGTGTGTTCCCATGGGCTGGGGGAAAGGGGGGGGGTGTAGGAAACACTGAGTATGAGTGAGAGTAAGAGCTAACTGGTCAAGCGTGGATGCTTGCAAATGTTTGGAAAGTTTCAAAAAGGATGAGAAATAGTGACAAAGGAATTCACAGGATGTGTGTGTGTGTGTGTGTGTGTGTGTGTGTGTGTGTGTGTGTGTGTATTCGAGCGCGTGCACATGTATCTGATTGTGGGTGTGTGTGCATATGGGTCTTTTATGTCATGTGCCGAGGTGTCTGTGTGATGAATAGTGTGTGTGTGTGTGTGTGTGTGTCTGTGTGTGTCCATGTATTTCTAGTCCGCTGGAGGGCCGGAGGCACGCAGCTGCAACAGAGATGTCTTCCTGTGATCTCTTGTGCAGGTGGGCAGACCCTGACTACAGTCCGACCTGAAAGAGAGAGGGAGGAGTGCAGCAGGGAGAGAGAGAGGGAGGGAGAGAGGAAACAAGAAAGAGTGGGAGTTCCTCACTTGGATCATAGCTTACAGGCAGTATGTGAAACCACTTGGCCTGCCATTGTCCCGCCAGGCCAGCCTCGTTTGAAAAGCTCTAGAAGGTCTATAATCAGATTAAAGATGGCTGGGATGAAGGGAGTTTGCATTGGGTGAGGAAGGTGGGGAGGGAAGGGGGGTGTCAGGTTTTTTTTAAAGGGGGGGGGGGGGGGGGGTTAGTGGTGGTAGGAGGGAGATTGAAGTCTCCCCTAATCATTACCTGCCATTGAGGAGCAAGAGAGGAGCTAAATACCCCAGCAGGGAGGGCAGGCTCGGGGCCCCACGGACAAATTGGCCTGTTGTTGACGGGGAATAATAGGTGGGGAAGGAGAGAGGCTGGGAGAAAGGTGGTGTCTTTTCTTCCTCCCCTGCCCCCCTCCTGACCTGGTAATTATATCACTTTAGGCACCTGATTGGCCTGAGAGCCATGCACCTGGGAGGAGGTCATATGCCCCCCCCCCCCCTCATTTTTTTTAAAAATAAATAAATAACACATTTCCTGTAGAGTACATCTGTAGTTGAGTTGAACTACAGATATGGTCTTGTTAAAAATATTTATATTTCACAGAGAATGTTACGAGTTGGTTTGGAATATAGTCTGAGGCTGTGTCTCAATCCGCATATTTCCGTCAGTACACTGCTAGTGTAAACTGAGCACTTGTTTGCGCTGTGCCTACATTTCAATGGTTATATTGTCCCAATATCTGCACTATATATACTTCAACTAAGTATTTGAAGCATGCAAGCAGGCGATTTGAGACATAACCAGTAACTGAAGGAGTTACAAGCTTACTTGCTCACTGAGGGATCACAGATAAATCCTATGTGCTTGGATAAATCCACTGAAGATATTTGCTAGTTTCTTTAGAGCTGCTGTTAGACTATCCACAGCTGGTTTGGACAAATATTACAATGAAACAAAAATAGATTTTGCAGTCCAGTCAAGCAGACTTTGCACTCCATTTATGTCGTTTTAACCTTAGACAATGACACAATGGCTTACACACCGACAGATATAGTGAGCTGTTTGAATTTATTTGTTTGACGTTCAGATTATTAAATTGATCTATATGCATGTACTTATACTTACTTACTTATTTATATTTTTAAAAAGACTGCTGCTGAGACACAAAGTCCTTTAAATATCAGTCTCAGAAGTAAACAAAATGTGAAAGCATCCTATGATGCCTGTTGGATTTCATTTAGCATTTAGCAGTGGTGGAGGAAGTACTGAACCTCAGTACTTAAGTAAAAGTACAAATACACAGAGAAATATTTACTTTAGTAAAAGTAAAAGTACCACAATGACAACCCTACTTAAGTAAAAGTAAAAAGTACCTGCTTTTAAATGTACTTTAAGTATTAAAAGTAAAAGTATTTGCATAATGATTTATTCTCTTAATATCTATATTTTAAAAGGAAAAATCAGTATGGGCTGTGGCATTTAAATTTAAATTTTACTTAAGTAAAGTACAAATACGTGGAAAATTTACTTAAGTACAGTAACGAAGTATTTGTACTTCGTTACATTCCACCACTGGCATTTAGTTATCACAAGTTTATATCCAGCTATCAAAGAAGAGAGACTTGAGTGTCTGTGATCAGCAACCCAATGACCCAATGAGCCAATGACCTCGGCGGTCCATTGACCAAACCTGAGAAAGCTTCTAAAATCCAGCTCTCCACCCCAAACTCTATAAAATGCTTCATTGGGGAGACACACAGTCCCATCTAATCATCTCCTTCCCACTAACAGGCAAACTTCCAGTCAGGCATTGTTATGCTAATGGTGTGTGTGTGTGTGTGTGTCTGTGTGTGTGTGTGTGAGTGTGTTTTAAGGGGAGTCTTACTAGTTCCTCTTTTTTCACTGTTTTGTTTGGTCATTTGTGTCCCCTCCCTCCCCTCACCAGAGCTGTTTCTTCACAAGTTATTCATACATCCTTAGCAGTGATCGGGCTTGTTAAATCTCCATCAGGGAGCAGTCCTTTTTGTCCTCTCTAGGACATCTCTCCCTTTGCTGCAGGTCAAAGGGTGTGGCATCAGGGACTGTGACCTCGACCCCTGCGCACAATGAGGAGAGTGCCCCCCATGCGTGGTGGAGGTAGTTGTGGATAAGTGTATGATTCTGACGGGTCCTTACACGTATGACAGAGGGACCAAGAGAGGGAGAGAGAAAAGAGAGAAAGAAAGAGACAGAGCAGAGAAAGTGAGAGCAAGGCGTGGAATCGGGTGTGAAAGGCTCGATGGCAGGAGAGGCATGAAAAAAAGGAGGATGGGGAAAGAAAGGAGTGTGAAAGGTTTCGAATGAGACTCATCCAATTAGGGAATCCACCTGCATGCGTGTGCCGGAGAAAGGGATGAGTGTGGGAGCGAGGAGAGAGATGGGAGCTGGAGGGTGAGGCTCCATTGTGGGGCCTAATTGGAGTCTTGATTATTATATCGGCCTTTTCAACCAGGCGCTCCCGAAGACGGACAAGCTGAGCAGAGGGCCCGGGTGGGTGTCGGGAAAAGTGTTGCGTGCATCCGGGGTCAAAGGTGAACGTAAATGTGCGAGGTGAGAGAAAGAGAGAGAGAGAGCTGAGGAGATGGGAGGGTGGGATTCACCAATTCCAGCGACGCACTTGCTATTTCAGCTGTACTATCAGATCAGAAATGATGGGCAGTTATGTTATGCATATGGGCAGTTATGTTATGCATCATTTTGCTGTGTAACCTGTTATGTGGTTTTGTGTGAGAGTCTAGGAGATAAAGAAAGGGAACAGAGAGAGAGAGAGAGAGAGAGAGAGAGAGATAAAGAGAATATATTAATACTGTGACCTATGCTATTTTTCATCATTCTTTCTCCTACCAGATAGCACACAGTTTTGCAAGTGACTCTTTGTTTTGTAGGGACATGATGGGCTACATCTCCTGTAAGTCATTTCTATCAACCCAAGTTCTAGTGTCTGTGTCTGGCTCTAGGGTCTTACATCTTCCAGGGTCTAGCTCCAGGGGATATAAACTAAGCCAATCTGTATCTCACGTAAGGAAGTCCTCAACTCAACAACTCAAATAATAGATAGAGAAAGCATGTGAGCTGGTGATAGAATATTGTTATTCATATATTGTGTGACTGGATGAGAGTGCTAGCAGGTGACTGTGTATCTGCTCAATCTGCTCAATGTGAAGGAGCCTGACAGCAGGAGAGAGAAAGAGAATGAGAGAGAGAGAGAGCTGAGGGGCCACTCTCTGACCACTGGACATGGTGAAATTGCACCTAATGATGGTGCTACTCGTGATTAGCGCTGGAGATCTGCCCCCAGTGGAGACTAATTGATTGGAATAAACTGATTGACAAGCCGCTTTAATCAATTCCCCCTCTAAAAAGGCACTGGTTGTTAAATTATCCTCCTTCAGTGCCCTGAGGTACAAAGAGATCACTACCTGACAGAAGGAGGAGTTGAGAGGTTGGGGGGGTGGGGTACTGGGTAAAAACGGAGAGCCAGAGATAACAGCTGGACATGGAGGCACGAGACATGGAGAAGTTTTAGCTGGAGGGTTTATATTAGCATGGTGGCCATGTAGAGGCTTTATATTAGCTTATTATACGGCTCTTCACAATGCTAGTAGAACACTCCATTGACTTGAATGGGATTTCCCAAAGTTCTACTGGTCAGAAAAAACTACAACAACAATGAAAAATTAAACATTTAGCCGAATTATCTAGAACTTTTATGAGCTATGCTTTAATTCAGGGACTCTCCTTTGCTGAGGCCTTTGGTTTTATCACCTGTTCCCAAGCATAGTAAACCACATGTGACCTAATTAGCCCCTTCAGACACACAATCAGACGTGAGATCTATCAACACCCTTCCATTTAAAACCAGTGGCACCCTATAGACTATACAGCCCGCATATCCAGTGAGGTAAGAGCTCAAAGTGTGTTAGTATAGCAAGCATAGACTATAATCCATCAGCTATACATAATTGCTGTTATTTTACTGTCAAGGGTAAAGAGTCCTGTGGGTTCACATCCGAGGCTCCATGAGGTAGTTGGCTCTGAGAGTGAGAAAATCATCTTCGCGTTCGGTTTTATTTGGAAGTGAGGGAGAGACAGACAGAGAAATGTGATGAATCTAAATATATACACAATCACTGTCAGTTCATTAAAAACTGAAACCGTGAAAGGAAGCTATAATGTGATGGTGAGGATACAAAAGCCGTTAAAGCAGCATTTTTTTATCTTGTAAAATATGTTGGTTTTGTCGGATGAATTGCAATGTGTTTCTCTTTGCTTTCATCAGATTACTTACTTGCATTAGTATAGATGTTGAATGGCCTTAATACATACCATTGAATAGTATGAAAATGAATCTTTGTGACATAATCACAGGGCTTTGTGAGAAAACCTTCAAAGATAGCTGTCCTCTCACTATCTTTGTTGTAACACATTAAAATATTTAACTGGCACACGTTTTTTTAAATGCCTCTATTATTTATTTTCATATTTCCCCCCATATCTGCAAAATCAAAGGCTCAAAGATAAAATAAAAAAGCTGTCACTTTTCTAAAGTAAAGAGTTGTATCTGGCCTTTTAAATATCAGTTTTGTTATTTGTTTCTAAATCATTAATTTATGGTTACAAATTTCAAGATTATTCTACAGTACATTGTGGTGTGTTTGAAATTTGCCCAATGCTGCTAAGTATTGCAGCAATACTAAGGCGTTGAGTTGAATGCCTCTCCAACCACACACATGTGCTTTGAAGACCCCATCTTCCTACTCACAGACTTGTATGGAACTTGTATTAGAATGCAAAAAGGAAAGTGTGTTCCCTCCAGTTTTGTCCCGCGCTTTTTTTTAATGTACAACGCCCCCTCCCTGTGTGTGTGTGTGTGTGTGTGTGTGTGTGTGTGTGTGTGTGTGTGTGTATGTGTGTGTGTGAGTGTGTGAGACTGTGAGTGAGGGAGCGGATGGGGGAGGGGGGTGATCAGTATTCAGCCTGGTCCTCAGCTCTGTGGAGTTGTTTTAGAGCCTCAGTCGGATCTCCCTGGCATAGAACAACAGATTAGTCATGATCTTATCCACCAAGTATCTGCCTCTTTCTTTCTCCCTCTGACAAGTGTCTGGGCAGGGGGAGGGGTCTCCATTCACTGCCATCAGATGAACTTCACACTGGAGAGAAGAAAAAGGCCCCCCTCCTCTCTCCAGCCCCTGCTTCTCTTCCCCCTATTTTATTTTAGGCGGGCTTTGAGATGGACTGCAATGGCTGGGCCCTAGTTGCCAAGGTGCCGGGGCCTCTCCATCACTCCGGTGCTTGTTGCTAGGGATGGAGCCTCTCCGTCGCGACACGGCAGTTGCTAGGCAAGGTGCAGAGCGGGAGAGTACACGCAGGCGAACTCCAGAAGAGGCCATTGTTCCGTCCTCCCGGGGCGAGACATCTCTTTCTCTCGGCGACGGGCCCTGATTGACAGCTCGCATGGGTCTGCCATGGCCCCCCAGGTCGGGGGGGTCGGTGCGGCGCTGGGAGGGCACCGAGTCGCTGGGTGGCACACCGCGAGGCGCCCCCTTTGAAGGCGGGCGGCCCTGAGAGAGGGCAGGGCTGACTCCGTCGACCGGTCGCCACGCTGAAAGGCATACCAGGCATTCCAGCACAGTCGGCACAAAAAGAGGATGGCCGTCCCCTACAACACCACGGGGGAGCAGGGAGGCAATATGGGACCTGAATCTGATTTAATCAGCCCATTATGGCACAACAAATAACACTGAAATTCTGTAGCATGTTGGTGGTGAATTTTCATTGTTGTTTTTGTGTAATTGTGTGAATACGCTGGTGTTTTTATTTTGTTTGTGTATTTGTTTGTGTATGTGTGGGGGGATGGATGCTGAGATGGTGATTAACATGTTTGATGGTTGAGGTTTATTTGGACATGAACATTACTTCACAAGTAATTACTCAGACAACACACAACTAAGACATTTTAAGTGCTTATTTTGTCTAGTATAGCCAGTGGGATATATTTCTCCCGGAATATTTAATCACCCGGCAACCCAGATCTTCTGCTTAGTCTTCTACAAACACTTCACTCCTTTGCATAGAAAACATTGTATTTCAAATGATTTATTATTTCAACAGACTCCTTTCTCCAAAGTGATTTACAGTAAAGAAGTAGGTAGACACATGTACTATTATGGGATGTGTCTGTCTTTGGGCTTCATCTACAAGAACGCAACACTGAACAAAACATGTACATTAGCTTCTTTAATGGAGAGTAATACATTTACACGGTACATGTACAATACAATACAATACAATACAATAGTTAACAGTAACATCTACAGTATTCTCAATTCCCTGAATATCATGACGTGTTCTTTTGAAATGACATTTTTTCATATGATGATAAGGTAGAAGTTTTACTTTTGGAATCTTATTGTACTGTTTAAGTTTCAAACCACATAAAGTAGGTAATTCATGCTGTAGCCTCCATTTTCCCCAGCTCTCTTGTGAAGCTGTCTTGCTGGAGGAAAACAAGGCCCAAGCGTTCTCAGGCCTCTAAATCAGACGTCTGAGAAAACCTGGTGGCGACTCTCTCAGCTCGTCCATGATGGGCAGACACTAAACCCTGAGGGCCCTCAGTCCTTTGTGTCGCCACCGTGGAGCACCATTGAAGTCTGGTCTAGTCTGGAGGTCCCATATATCACATCCATGCATATTCATACCATCCGCACAGAGAGGAGAGTCGGAAGGGACTAGTGTGTGTGTGTGTGTGTGTGTGTGTGTGTGTGTGTGGGGGGGGGGGGGGGGGGGGGGGTCTGTAATGGAAGTTGGGGACCCTGGAGGATGAGTCCCCCAACGGCTAAGACTTATTTGGGGGGCCCTACCCAACCCTAAATCTAGCCTACTCTGCCCCACCCTCTCTAGGCCCTGAGGACCCCCCTCCCTCCCTCCCTCCCTCCCCCCCCCCCCGCCTCATTGTCTGCATCAGGCAGGCTG